>NC_081179.1:16635496-16730496 GCF_012432095.1 Onychostoma macrolepis | reverse complement strand
TCACGTCGCTTGCATGCAGTGTTAATTTTGGCAGGCATTTTTTATTTAGTCTTAGTCTTTATCTTGAGAAGAAAATGCTTAATAGTCTTAGTCACATTTTAGTCATTTGAGTCTTTCATAGTTTTAGTCTAGTTTTGATTGATGAAAAGTCATTGCATTTTTGTCAACTTTTAGTCATTACTTTGTCAAACTGCAGTTACCAGCATTTATTTTGGTAGCTATTTTATATGTAGTCTTCAAACAAAAATAGTCATTAATGCATCTCTCTTTAGACCAAATCAATTAAGCTTATGAGGAATTTGAATCAAGGATTGAATTTGGAAAAACTGGAATAAATTTTCTTTTTTTTTTGGTAGAGATACAAATTAAACTCATTTTTCAGATACAGTAGGTTTACTTAACAAGTATACATTTATTTAACATGTTTTGTTGGTTAACATTGATGACACAGATACAGTAGGTATTTAATTAGGAATGCTGTCCCTTTAAGACGGAAGGCATGCATGCAATACTGACACACATTCAGTTTTCACCCACCTGTTTACGTTCACTTAAGCAATAACCGACTGTTTTTACGTGAGATGTGAGTCTACACACATGGGCGGCACTAGGGAGGGGCTAGCAGGTGCTCCAGCACCTCCAAGAAAAATCAAAGCTCCCCCATAATAAATGAAATAAAATAAAAACATTTGACTTATTACACGTGCATAACTACTGCAATGCAATACAACGTGACGTGATTTGCAGTCGCACATAATGTCGGCATTTTATTTAAAAATTGATCGGTTTCTTGTGCCAAGTAGCCTAGGCCTGCCCCCGACTAAATAATTTTCTAGTCATCTAGTCGCACGTTTATATTAAATTGATTAGTATAATAACCTACTAAACTTTTAAACTTACAGGAAAATACTTTTTCTACTTCAAAATTTCTCATTTGATTCAGTGTTACTTGCTGCTTGTTAACTTTTGTTACATTTATTTTCTACAACATCATTATTATTAATTTTTATTTTTTTAAATTTATTTATTTATTTTTTTGGTGTAGAAAGAAGAGAAGCTCCTTTCAGTCTATAAAATTAAGTATTCAAAATCTGTAACATTTTTGTTGTCAACAGTAATGCACTTACTAGCAATTGAAAATTGAGTGATAATTGCTTTACAGAATTTCACACCATTTTTTTTTTTTCATTTTTCAAAATGTTACAAATGTAAATTTTTACCAGAACCATTATCTGTGATAAAAGTGTAAAAAAAAAAAACATTTTTGCCAAATTTACATTAGTCGTTCCCAGTGATTAGTCTCCTAATTACTTGAACAAAAGAAAAAAAGGGATTTTTTTTTTTTTTAATTCATTTCGCGAACAGCAATTTTTTCAGCATTCATTAATATGAAACATTCTCTTTTTAAACAGCACAATAAAATGCCATGTCCTGCAGGTCCCAAAACCAACCGGGCTCATCAGAATCAAGAGGTTGAATCACAGAGGTTCTTGAAGCTATCGAAAGACAACTAAAACACAGTACTGATCACATGAATCCTAGTTTGGCACCGGCGTCCTTTATCTTCTTATTTGTAATGTCGAGAAAGAGAGAATCGCTGTTCCAAAGTTCTAGAGGGAATTCGATTTCAGTCGTTACCATGGGAACAGAAAGGATGAAGATGTATCTGTGTACGATAGTTGCCAAGCCCTGCTGACTTAGTGTATATTTGTGCATGTGCATGCATGCGTGCTTTTTTTTGCATGTTATCATGTTTTTTCTGTCTGTTTGAATAGGCGATGGAGATTCATGATGTTAGTTTATGGATTTGCTTCTCAATATAATATAAAAGCCTCGTGGCTGAAGGTCCACAATAACAAAAAAGCACTGATCGTTTAGCAGGAACACATTCAGAAGCAGTTCACCGGAGAAACGCCTCATTAAAGAAGGTCACTTCATCATTTGAGTTTGCCACAGACCTTATGTTAACCCTCTCTTTCTCCGTTTAAGTGGTTTAACTGTTGGTTATTTCACACCCTATTAGCCTGACTTTAGAAATAGTGTTAAGTCAGTCATGTGGTCACTGCAGGGGTGACAGTTTGGCAGAGGAAGAGTCGATGAATGTGACAATGATACGCACGGTTCATCAGGAGTCGTTTAGCGAACGGTCTCCGTTGCTTATTCTGCGGAAGGACGGGAGGCTAATTGGATTGGGAAGGAGGCGTGTTATAGGGTCCTTGACATGAAAGCTTCTCTGCACAGCTGAGGCCGACGCGTCTGTGCCCCAATCAAATCTGATAGCGCCACGACTCCTTTTCATTCTGCTCTCAGCATGCTATTCTAATTATTTGTCTCTTTCATTTCTTTCAGCAATTCCAATGACTTTTTTGGAGTTATTTACTGCAGATAAAAAATGTTTTAATGTCTGTTTTCTGGAGTGCTGTTTGATTTTGGATGCTCCACATATTGAGCTATGGTGCTCATGTGGGATACTTAGGTTCGATTCTGGCCTGCAATGTCTCATAATCCTTTTTTTTCTTTACTTTCAATAATTTCATGTACCTTCGGTTTTTAATGTCTTTTTTTTCTGGAGAACTACAGTGCTGCATAAAAGCTTTTTGGCTGTGGATGCTCCACACATTGAGCTGTGGTGCTCATGTAGGAAATTTAGGTTCAAATTTGGCCTGCACCGTCTAATAATCCTGTTTTTTCTTTATTTTCTGTACTTTCCATCATTTCATGTACCTTTGGTTCTTAATGTCTTTTTTTTCTGGAGAACTACAGTGCTGCAAAAAAGCTGTTTGGTTGTGGATGCTCCACACATTGAGCTGTGGTGGTCATGTAGGAAATTTAGGTTCAGATCTGGCCTGCAATGTCTCATAATCCTTTTCCCCACTATATTTTCTTTACTTTCAATTATTTCATGTTCTTAATGCCTTTTTTTCTGGGGCACTACAGTCCTGCATAACAGCTGTTTGGGTTTGGATGCTCCACACATTGAGCTGTGGTGCTCATGTGGGAAATGTAGGTTCGAATCTGCTCTGCAATGTCTCATAATCCTGTTTTTTTCTTTCTTTATTTTCTTTACTTTCAATCATTTCATGTACCTTTGATTCTTAATGTATTTTTTTCTGGGGCACTACAGTGCTGCATAAAAGCTTTTTGGCTTTGGATGCTTCACACATTGAGCTGTGGTGCCCATGTGGGAAATGTAGGTTTCGATTCTGGTCTGCAACATCTCATAATCCTGTTTATTCTTTATTTTCTTTACTTTCAGTCATTTCATGTACCTTTGGTTCTTATTGTCTTTTTTTCTGGAGAACAGTGCTGCATAGAAGCTGTTTGGCTTTGGATGTTCCACACATTGAGCTGTTGTGCTCATGTGGGAAATTTAGGTTAGAATCTGGCCTGCAACGTCTCATAATCCTGTTTTTTCTTTATTTTCAGTAATTTCTTGTACTTTTAGTTCTATTTTTATCAGTAAAATAGTGGGACTGGGTGTCACTTTTTACTCCATTCTTCCAATTTTGTTTGTGTATGTGTATTTGTCATTTTTATTTTTATCATTTTAGCTGTATTTTTCTTTTAGTTTTAGTACAACATTTTTTTTATTATTTCAATATTTTGCCATATTTTTTTAAAGTTTTTTTTTTTTTTTTTTTTAAATGTCTTTTTCATCAAGTCATATTTTATTTAGTTTCTTCTTTATTTAAATTCCTGAAAATAATTTTAAATTGTAATTATTGGAACAACACATACCATTGGAAAAACACATACTGTTACATTTTGGCTACGCAACCAGCTATTGTTTTAGTCACCGTTTTTTACCTTTTGTACCTTTTTGCATCAGGTCATTGGCATGGGTCACATTGTCCAAAAAGAACATCCCATTAAACTGCCTGTAATTTTAATTTGCACAGTTAAAAACAAGTCCTAAACAGCAAAAGCAAAGCTACACATACACATACACATACACATACACATACACATACACATACACATACACATACAGTACACATACACACGCCTATGTCACCAGTCTGGTTAACAACTCTGACAAGCATCAAAACGTGCATGTTTTCCAAAGTGAACGCAATGCTCCTGAAGATGAACCCCCCTTCCGCCCACGCAGACGCACAGTCTGAGCGTGTTGGGGCATGCTAACTCAACACGACAGTATGCTCCATGTGTGCCGCAGCAGAAGAATGCAGTTATTAAGCGGAGCACCTGCAGGCAGAAGCACTCTCCCACCACTAACCAGAAGACAAAGTAGCCAGAAAAGCCCAGAGTGGGCCGAGCAGCGAGCTCTAATGTGCTGCTTTTATTCATCACGGTCCCGCGTCCACTGCTGCACCGCCGCGAGGGACAGTGAACGATTCGGACTATTCAGCCTCATTACAGAGTCATATTAATATTTAACGGGCTGAAATTGAGAAATAACGAGGTAATTGATGGCATCAAAAATGGAAGTGCTTGAACTCTATTGTATTATTTAAATATTTGTAATAGTGTCGCAATTACGGCTGAAAAAAATGCATCTAAAAATGCAATACGGTAAAATATTTAAGTCCAATAAGTCGAAATAGAAAAGCAAGGTTACAGTGTTGCGACAGAGCTTTAAATCACATCCCTCGAAAATTAATTACAGATATAAAGAAAAAAAATCAGATTTGTTGGCCCTACTGTGGAAGATTTTCTCCCGCAGAGCATAAAGCTCTGACTCAGATGTGTGAAATATGAATTTGCATTGAGATTTCCTAACAGGCACACGTGAAGATTATGCGGAGGGTGCTTCGCGTTACGGCTCTTTCTTAAAAGCTCTGGGTTGAGGTTGCCTGTTTGTGCTGATCCAAGACCTGCCGCTGTTGCTTTACTCATACCTTAGACATCGTTAGAGAGACGATGAATACAGATCTCAGATCAGCGTAAGCTGGAGTGGGGCTAATAAGGTAGTAAGAGAGAGAACGAGAGAGAGAGAGAGAGAGAGAATGATGGTTAGTAAGTGTGTGACTCAGAGGGTGGTGAAAGTTCATGCATCTTATATCTGCTCCTCTTCAATAGTTGAAGTGCCGTCTATATTACCAGCGCTGAGCTGTTCAGCGTACCTCTTTTCATTGTTTTAGTTCACATATCTTTATGTGAGCATTTTATGGATGAAAGATGTGAAATGGTCTTTTTTCCCCCCTTTTGTGAGGTCATAAGTTAAAAAAGTCACAAGTGAAAGCCTGTCTGTCGTCTTGTGGTGCTATTATCAAAATAGCACAAATTAGTCCTGTGAAACTGACAGGTTGACTTTCCATTGCATCGTCTTTGCCGATTGCATGCATGCAAAACACACACACACACACATCAAAAAATGGAAATGAATGGTTCTTGTAATTTGATTCTTTTAAATGAATCAGTCATGCAGAGCAGCTTAAAAATAAATATTACAAAAATAATCATTAAATTAAAAGAAATATATATATATGTTAAAAATATAGATACATATAAATATTTAAATATGTAAATATTTAAATAAATATTGTAAAAATGGTACTTTATTTGATTAGTAACTTTGTTCAGTATATAATTTAGGCCATTTATTGTGGTAAGGCAATTAAAAAATACTAAGAAAGAAAGAAAAAGAAACCCCACCTGATCTCTACTTTCAGAAGTGAAATTCACTTATTTGATTTAGTATGCTTGCTGGACTGAGACCCATTTGCCCCAACTTCTGTTTTGTTTCTTTGACTTTTTATTCTTCCTTTATTCCTCAGTATTACCTTTGTTAAGCGACCTTGAACTTGTGGAAAAGCACCATACAAATAAAACCTCCTCTTCTTCTTGTTTTTATTCTTCCTCTTTTAAATTATTTGTAGAAGAAATCGAGATTATTTGAGGAAACCAGACTTTGGATGAGGTATATCAGATGGTGGTGTTGTTGTCGGTTGCCATAGTACCACAAATTAATTTCACAGACAACAGTATTAGAGCACCAAACTCTGGGTGCTATGCATTTGCTAAAACAAACGAGAGCAAGAAGAGCAGCACTAACGAGCAGTTCGTTAGTCATTGGAGATAGAATATGGAGAAACAGCCTTACAGGAACATCTGTTTATTTACCTTGAGATTGATAATAACACAAAAAACGATTTGACACAAACATACGGGCACGTGCATTAAGAAAAAAAAATAATGATTTTTTTTTTGAGGCCCCATAAAAAGCCAGCGCGCAGAAAAATTGCAAACAGCTGCCGGCGTACCTGTAGCATTTCTCATTTTTCAGCACAGATTTGCTGGCTGGTTGACTTAGAGGGCGTAATCGGACTCTGAAAGCAACACAAATAACATTGAAATGAAGTCTTGTGTGCTGGAATCAGCCTTACAATAACAGTCATAATACAAATGGTGAAATATGACCCTGCTGTGTCAATATAGGGGCATATATAGAGATATAATAAAAGTGAAATGTGACTGCCGAACTGTTAATTACCTTAAATAAAAATTTAAAAAAGACCAAAACATGAAAACTTGAGAATGCTTAACCATTTGATGCATATTCCCTAAGTTGGGCTGATCTTTAAATATTATTTTGTATTCTTGCATCAGTATTTTTTTAGTTTAATTGGGGTACTATCATAGTTTTTGTTAATATTTTTAATTCGTTTTTATTTATATATTTTCAAATTTCTTCTCATTTTAGTTAACTTTAGTAATTTTGTTTTATTTCTTTATTTTATTTTTAATTGTCAATATAATTTTTGCACATTTTTTGACAACTCGCTGAAATAAAATAAGTTTTAATATTTTAATTAAGTTAATGCTTATTTTATTTAAAGTAACAAAGATGTATGGCTTTAGTTTTAGTTAACTATAATAACCCTGTCATGCATCCATTTTCCCATTATTCTATATACAACTCTCCATTTTGTCATTTTAATTACATTTTTAATTTATTTTTAAGTATTTGTTTTAAGTATTTTTAATTTTAATATTAATTATGCACCTTATTTTAATTAATAAAAATCTTATATTATCTTTTTAATACATTTGCTTAGAAAAAAAGAAGAAAAAAAAAACATTTGCCATAGTTTGCTTATTTTACTGTTATAGTTCGTAATTAGCTTTTGCTGATGCCTCGTTTAATACGAGATGATAATCGCACAACAAAACTTAAATAATTTTATAAAGTAAGATATTTTCCACATTTACCTTAAGATGCTTTTTTTTTATATGAAAAAATTCAGTTATAATGGGAACATTTACAAGATTGTGGGGCTAATAATAATAATAATAATAATTTATTATTCTTGTCTTGTTTTTTGTTATTGTTTTTATTTTTTAGTATTCATTTATTTTCTAATTATTATTTTCTTGCCCCCTCCCCAATTTGATTCAGTAATTTATGCATCAAAGAGTTAAGTAAACAAGTGTACAGAGGAGTTCTGGGTAATAAAAAAAGGATTTCAGATCATTTTTAGATGAGATTGCAAGGAATCCATCCTAAACCAGCACACGGTGCCTGACTCTGTTGATCTGTGCTGGTGAAATGACAACGATGAGTCAAAGCACCACGAGCGCGCGAGAGAGACAGAGGAGAGACACTAATGGACTGAATCCAGCCAGTGAATTTGCCAGTCCCCAGTCTAAATAGATGGCCAATTTGTAAAATCGTCTGCCTGAACATAAGCATCTTGGGCCACTTTAATTGGTCAATTTCCGCTTGTATTGAGTGCCCGGATTGATTTATTGCCTTTTAAGAGGCCGTAGGGACCTGGTGAGAACAGCTGTGCCAGACGGCATACGCAGTTGCAGCGTTGTTGGGAAAACAAGGAGGCGAGCGCCGAACATCCAGCAGCAGCAGACGGAGAGGAGCAGATATTTGGGGAGGTGTTATAGTTCGGGGTGGGGGTGGGGGATAAGCTGTGAATTGTGAATTAATAGCCTGCTACATACTGCACAATATACACCGAATTCTGTAATAATAATTGTAATTTTAACAGTGTTGCGACTTCCTATTTGGCTGTTGCTGTTGTTATTATTAGTGTCTAGGGAAGTAGGAAGTAAACACAAAAGATTAAATTAATAAAGAAAATTTAAGATGTTTTTGAACCGGGAGGTTGTCTCTTACTAAAGAAATGAGATGTGTGGAGTGATGAATCAAACAAAAAACAAAAATGCGTATAATAAAATCTTTAGCGAGGAATAACATCCACCAAAACAAACACTTAATTGCTCCTAATATTTACAATAACGATAGAAGCTTCAAAACATAAAGAAGACGATATTTACAAAATACACTGAAAAACTCAACAGTGTGAGACGCGAGCAGAGCTGAAATCAAAGAAATCAATAAAACAAAACACATACTAACTTCAACCAATCCAACACTAATCTAAACAAAGAAAAATAAAACAAAAACAATTCTTCTGCGTAAACGCCAACTAACTACGCTCACTAACAAAACATAAATACAAATACTGGCTCCCGCTCCTTCCCTAGTGTTTTTATACAAGCTTTATTCTACATGTTGCTTTGTGTAGGTCACGTGACATACTAACCTTGTCCCCACACTCCACAGAGTCAAAAGATAAAATGCTACACTAAAAACCTGCTATTTGGTTAGCGCTTAGTTCCCTTTTAGTTAATGCTATTTAGTTACTTAGCTATTTAGTTAACACTTAGTTTGCTTTATTTTAGTGTTGTGTGTTACCATTAAGGTTTTTTTTTTTTTTTGTATTTGTGTGTATGACACCTTGCACCTTCTATACAGTAAATTGGTATTTATCTCAGCTTATGGAAAAGCAAGTTTTTAACATTTGATTCATCATGTGTTTTTAAGTTTGTTGTGAGTATAATATAAAGATAAAAATATGTCTGTCAAACAATGAGTAAATTATATAGCGAGTATATTATAAAGATTAAAAAATACATCTAGCAAACAACAGCTACAATTGACCTATCGGTAAGCCCCTCCCCTCAAACGCAGACTAGCCAATGGCAGTCGAGTATCAGTTGCACGGGGAGTGGAACTCGGACATCTTTAGGTTTCAGCGCCATAGAGAAACATTGGAAGATCCGAAGCTTGCATCGGTTTTATGGGGTTTATGCTTCAAAAATGGAAAACGATGTGCCTGGGGTACTTGATTCACTGATTCCAGGTATCCTGAGAGGATGGGCAATATCATTTATTTTATTACATTTCCTGAATCCAAACAAAACGTCCCTAAGTATTCACCCCAATACAAATGAAGACAAAAACGTTCATTTTCTGGTTGTCATACACTCATTAAGTTACAATTTTCATCAGAACGTTAACGTTATCTTGTGCTTTAGCAAGGTATCTCTGGCTAAAACTAGCTAACGTTAAAGTTAGTGAGCCCATGCTAATGTACAAACCTAAGTAGCGGACTGTTCTCGCGTCTTGTACAGTGTAGGTCAAAAACACATAAACGAAGGTCTACATTTCAGTGCCTCTCCATATTAAACTGGTTAAATGTACATTAATTTAATTGTACCCTGTCATACATGAACTGTTGATCCTGCATGTTGTCATCCGATCGTGATGACCGACCGTAATATGAGACTTCTCTCGCTTGCATTGTGATCTATAAACCCTTGCTTCGAGTTACCCACCGTATTTATTTTAAAATATTTTATAAATCCCTCCATGGAATATTTAATTCCCATTTGGTGGCCTTCTGTGTCCAAAATTGTGCAAAAACATTGTGGGACATGGTTTTCACACTGCAGCTGTCATTGTAAGACAGTGAGCAACTCCGTTTGTTTGTCCGAGGGAGCAACAGTAACTAAGGGGGGCGGGGCTTACCGATAGGTCAATTGCGTAGGAAGTAAAACGTCTAGCGGTGACTTTTTGACACGATCAACCCGAGTTCGAATCCGCCTTTTGCCAAACTAATTTTCTCCCTTTTCACATCACATCACACATAAGAGTGGCATTTCGTTTCAATAAAAATGAAGGAAATATTTGAAAAGTGCAAAATAAAGTGCCTCATGGGTGTTTATCGGGGAGGGTTAGGGTAGGTGTAGGGAAGGCTTTATTGTCCCAATAAGGCGGTATCCTTTTAATTATTTTAATAAAAATGATCATTTACACTCAATATGTTATTATTGCATACTGTTTTCTAATCTACTACAATACTGAGGTGCAAATATTTGCCACTATTTGCACTAAGTAGTATAAATAGCATCAAACTACTATTTACACTTATCGCATGTTTACAAAGTGTAAATAGAATTTGACTTAACTTAGTGTAAATAGCATATTGCTAAGAAAATACGGTCCCACTTTATATTAGGTGGCCATAACTACTATGTACTTACATTTAAATTAATCATTTGGTACAAAGCACTTATTGTGTACATACATGTTTTTACATTGTACTTATATTTTTAAAAATACCTATATTTAATTACACCTGTAATTAATTTCTAATTATTATTTTCTTGCCCCTCCCCAATTTGATTCAGTAATTTATGCATCAAAGAGTTAAGTAAACAAGTGTACAGAGGAGTTCTGGGTAATAAAAAAAGGATTTCAGATCATTTTTAGATGAGATTGCAAGGAATCCATCCTAAACCAGCACACGGTGCCTGACTCTGTTGATCTGTGCTGGTGAAATGACAACGATGAGTCAAAGCACCACGAGCGCGCGAGAGAGACAGAGGAGAGACACTAATGGACTGAATCCAGCCAGTGAATTTGCCAGTCCCCAGTCTAAATAGATGGCCAATTTGTAAAATCGTCTGCCTGAACATAAGCATCTTGGGCCACTTTAATTGGTCAATTTCCCGCTTGTATTGAGTGCCCGGATTGATTTATTGCCTTTTTTAAGAGGCCGTAGGGACCTGGTGAGAACAGCTGTGCCAGACGGCATACGCAGTTGCAGCGTTGTTGGGAAAACAAGGAGGCGAGCGCCGAACATCCAGCAGCAGCAGACGGAGAGGAGCAGATATTTGGGGAGGTGTTATAGTTCGGGGTGGGGGTGGGGGATAAGCTGTGAATTGTGAATTAATAGCCTGCTACATACTGCACAATATACACCGAATTCTGTAATAATAATTGTAATTTTAACAGTGTTGCGACTTCCTATTTGGCTGTTGCTGTTGTTATTATTAGTGTCTAGGGAAGTAGGAAGTAAACACAAAAGATTAAATTAATAAAGAAAATTTAAGGATGTTTTTGAACCGGGGAGGTTGTCTCTTACTAAAGAAATGAGATGTGTGGAGTGATGAATCAAACAAAAAACAAAAATGCGTATAATAAAATCTTTAGCGAGGAATAACATCCACCAAAACAAACACTTAATTGCTCCTAATATTTACAATAACGATAGAAGCTTCAAAACATAAAGAAGACGATATTTACAAAATACACTGAAAAACTCAACAGTGTGAGACGCGAGCAGAGCTGAAATCAAAGAAATCAATAAAACAAAACACATACTAACTTCAACCAATCCAACACTAATCTAAACAAAGAAAAATAAAACAAAAACAATTCTTCTGCGTAACGCCAACTAACTACGCTCACTAACAAAACATAAATACAAATACTGGCTCCCGCTCCTTCCCTAGTGTTTTTATACAAGCTTTATTCTACATGTTGCTTTGTGTAGGTCACGTGACATACTAACCTTGTCCCCACACTCCACAGAGTCAAAAGATAAAATGCTACACTAAAAACCTGCTATTTGGTTAGCGCTTAGTTCCCTTTTAGTTAATGCTATTTAGTTACTTAGCTATTTAGTTAACACTTAGTTTGCTTTATTTTAGTGTTGTGTGTTACCATTAAGGTTTTTTTTTTTTTTTGTATTTGTGTGTATGACACCTTGCACCTTCTATACAGTAAATTGGTATTTATCTCAGCTTATGGAAAAGCAAGTTTTTAACATTTGATTCATCATGTGTTTTTAAGTTTGTTGTGAGTATAATATAAAGATAAAAATATGTCTGTCAAACAATGAGTAAATTATATAGCGAGTATATTATAAAGATTAAAAAATACATCTAGCAAACAACAGCTACAATTGACCTATCGGTAAGCCCCTCCCCTCGAACGCAGACTAGCCAATGGCAGTCGAGTATCAGTTGCACGGGGAGCGGAACTCGGACATCTTTAGGTTTCAGCGCCATAGAGAAACATTGGAAGATCCGAAGCTTGCATCGGTTTTATGGGGTTTATGCTTCAAAAATGGAAAAACGATGTGCCTGGGGTACTTGATTCACTGATTCCAGGTATCCTGAGAGGATGGGCAATATCATTTATTTTATTACATTTCCTGAATCCAAACAAAACAGAGCAAAATGTCCCTAAGTATTCACCCCAATACAAATGAAGACAAAAACGTTCATTTTCTGGTTGTCATACACTCATTAAGTTACAATTTTCATCAGAACGTTAACGTTATCTTGTGCTTTAGCAAGGTATCTCTGGCTAAAACTAGCTAACGTTAAAGTTAGTGAGTCCATGCTAATGTACAAACCTAAATAGCGGACTGTTCTCGCGTCTTGTACAGTGTAGGTCAAAAACACATAAACGAAGGTCTACATTTCAGTGCCTCTCCATATTAAACTGGTTAAATGTACATTAATTTAATTGTACCCTGCCATACATGAACTGTTGATCCTGCATGTTGTCATCCGATCGTGATGACCGACCGTAATATGAGACTTCTCTCGCTTGCATTGTGATCTATAAACCCTTGCTTCGAGTTACCCACCGTATTTATTTTAAAATATTTTATAAATCCCTCCATGGAATATTTAATTCCCATTTGGTGGCCTTCTGTGTCCAAAATTGTGCAAAAACATTGTGGGACATGGTTTTCACGCTGCAGCTGTCATTGTAAGACAGTGAGCAACTCCGTTTGTTTGTCCGAGGGAGCAACAGTAACTAAGGGGCGGGCTTACCGATAGGTCAATTGCGTGGAAGTAAAACGTCTAGCGGTGACTTTTGACACGATCAACCCGAGTTCGAATCCGCCTTTTGCCAAACTAATTTTCTCCCTTTTCACATCACATCACACATAAGAGTGGCATTTCGTTTCAATAAAAATGAAGGAAATATTTGAAAAGTGCAAAATAAAGTGCCTCATGGGTGTTTATCGGGAGGGTTAGGGTAGGTGTAGGGAAGGCTTTATTGTCCCAATAAGGCGGTATCCTTTTAATTATTTTAATAAAATGATCATTTACACTCAATATGTTATTATTGCATACTGTTTTCTAATCTACTACAATACTGAGGTGCAAATATTTGCCACTATTTGCACTAAGTAGTATAAATAGCATCAAACTACTATTTACACTTATCGCATGTTTACAAAGTGTAAATAGAATTTGACTTAACTTAGTGTAAATAGCATATTGCTAAGAAAATACGGTCCCACTTTATATTAGGTGGCCATAACTACTATGTACTTACATTTAAATTAATCATTTGGTACAAAGCACTTATTGTGTACATACATGTTTTTACATTGTACTTATATTTTTAAAAATACCTATATTTAATTACACCTGTAATTAATTTCTGTAATTACATTTATAATTACACTGTTGACCCATCCCTTAAACCTACCCATACCACCAAACCTGTCCCTAACCTTACCCGTATCCCACCTCAATAGCAGCAGGAGTGTTTTGCAATACAATATGAACACAATAAGTACATTGTACTTATTTTTTGATGTAAGTACATTGTAGTTAAGGCCATCTAATATAAAGTATGACCGAAAATACTGCTGTTTTCACAGTGTAAATAGCATCTAAGTGATATTTACAGTGTAAATAGCATCCATTTCTGTTTGCACTTAGTGTAAATGGCATCTATCGCTATTTGTACTTGGTGCAAATAGCCACTGCCTTTTTTAAATGGTAAATGAAAGCTTAAACTCCAGTCTCATTCCTTGTTGTTGCGTGGAAAAGAGCAACAGTCACATTTTTCAAAATTTTGAAAAAAAAATAAAAAATTGTACAACATTGGAACGACATTAGGGTGAGCAAATGCTGGCAAAGTTTTCATTTTTGGGTGAACTATCCCTTTAAAGTTCATTTGTATATATATATATATATATATATATATATATAGTATGTGTGTGTATACTGCAGAAATAGCAAGAGTAGCATGATCTGAACATAGTCAAATAGAAATGAGTGATGAGGAGGGAGTTAAAGGCGGAAAAGAGGAGTAAAGGAAAAAAGACCAGGAGAGCCAATGAAAACAACAATAGGCAAGATGAGAGGAGGTTGAGACAGTTGGCAGGAGTAATGTCTGCTGTCTGGCAGAGGCAAAGAAGGGATGTATTTCAGCAAACAGACCTGCGAGCGTGAACCCAGCCTTGAAGAGCCAAATGGAGAGAGACAGAGCTTGATTAGTATATTGTGATGATCGTACAAGTCTGTTGCTGATTGCGAAGGGAATTTTGCAAAGAAGCGTTCTGCGGTGTGTTTGTGAAGTGGGAAGTTGGAGGTTATGGAGTGGCACGTCTGTCAGACTCTGATGGGTCTCCATCAAATCTGATATGATCTCCTCTCAAAAGCCCTCATGAATAATCAGAGAACATAGTGGAGAAGTGTAAAGCATTATTGTGATTTCTGATCACCGTGGTGGTTTCATTTATGGCACCCGTTACATAAGATCACCTCAGGAACATGCTTCATGAAAACAGTTACTCGGAATGGAGAAAAGATATATATAAAAAATTCAAGTTGGAGATCTAAAAAAAAAGTATAAATTTTGAAAAATGTGTGCTACTCATTTACTCTTTTTCTCCATTGCTTTGTACGTACTAAGGTAGCATTTTAAGGCATCGTAGATGCACTTAAGGTTATTCCAAAATGTAGGTATCTTAATTATGCTGCATCTTAAGGTGTTCACAGATGTGTATTTAGATAGTTTAACTTTAATTGTAATCAATTAGGAGTCAAGTCTCATGTGTAGGGGACAATTTGTTTTGTTCATGAAATCATTCAGTTCCATCGCAGTTAGGAAGCAGTGTTAGAAAGTGTTGCAGCTCACTAGATTTTGAAACAGTGCATTTATTTTATTTTTTTCCACAGCCTTGGCTAACAATGAGATATTTAGCATTTTTTTTAAAACAGTGGTTTAGTAGTGAACATAGCCATGATGGGTTAATGGACTGCACCTTAAGCACATTCACAAAATACCTCTGTGAACACATGCCTTTACTTCCTGGCATGCCTAACATTACTTTTTCCCTTTTCCTTTGCTCTTATGTGGTTTACATTTCATTAGATGTCACATATCTCAAAAAAGGGTTTTCCTGACTTTTTTTGGCAATGGAAGGCCATGTAAATTTATGCGGCTCTTCCACGATTATTCATGCAGAAAGTGTAGTGGGGTGTAGCTCACAGACATTGCAGGAATACTTCGGATTATCCGTCGCATGCAGCAGCAGACGTGCCCTGGCTGCCGCGTTAACGCATTTCGGCGGAGACGCCTCCCAGGGAGAAGAGATAGCTGAGCACATCCTGTCTGAAGTGAAATTCTTGGAAAACTCCTGCATTTTACGGTGCAGATTATGAGGTACTAAGTTACTGCAGGCGTTTCAATGCAGTTCTCATGAGTTCCTGGCTCTACTCTCCAAGCAGAGCTGATGTGTTTCTGCTGAATAAGTGAGTGAGGAATTTCTGCACATTTGTGGCCCACTCCAGGAGCCTTCTTTAAGATGAAAGGGACTTGAAGATCCCTCTCTTGTAGCACTCTCTCTGGGCTACTCGTGTAAAGTAAAAGCAACTGCATTATGTAATGCCCAATAAATCTCCACACCCTACCGTAAGACTTTAATTAAAGGGTTAGGGTTAAGGACACAAACATCATGTGGTTCACTCCTCAAAGATTTGCAGGCCTTCCCGAACTAGAGGCACCTCTCAAGCCACTGCCTCGGATAAACATTTGCAGACATCTTGCAATTTATGTCCTCCAAGTTGCTAACGGAGCAAGTTTGCTTGCTGCAGGGCATTGCAAACCCTTCCCATTCCTCCACTCCTGCAGTGGAAACAGACACGGCCAGTAGGAAGAGGGTTAACGGAGTTATGATGTAACATTTTCTTTTACCCAACTGAACGAAGGCCAACCGTTCTGAAAGTGCCTAGTGTTCTCTGTCTCGTCTTTTCTGGGAATGACAAAAAACCCACATTGTCCCACACGGTTTAAACTTCGTTCCACTGGATTAACAAGATTATAGGGTTGTTAAACTCTTCTTTTTTGTACCTTGAATTTGAATGTACGTATTTGTGTGTGCTCCTGATCCCGCTGCTATATCTCCTCACTGCTGGATAACAAACTACCGGGACCCACTTCAAAGATCAGGCCGGGCGCCCCGGGCAAACATATGGTGCCTATTGGAGGCATTCGAATGGCTATGATGTCCATCATGCTCCGATGAATCAAGACAATCAGAAACAAGTTTTCATGCACTTTTCATGCATATACAAATGTGAACCTCTTGTGTACTTGCAGAGGAAGTGATTTGTGTGCGGATCACTATTCTGTTTTCAGTGCTTAGCTTATCACCGACCGAGAAGGGGGCAGCTTAGCCGTGGACTGAAATCTGTCCTTTTCAGAGAGTCTTGCTGTCACAGTTGAGCTTTGCCCCCCAACCAACACCCAATCATCCTTCAGTTTAAGCGCTCTGCCTCTTCTCCTTTCAGTTACTCCAGTGGTCCTGACGGCCTCTAAGAAATTAAACAAAAATGTGGTTAATTACTGCATCATGAGTCGGAAAGGAATAAATGAGGTGCGTAAGTAAAGCTATTAAAAAGCAAAAGTCATTAAGCTGTGAAACTGTTTGATTTCTGAAGCACCCCGTGTGAGCTGGTGGCTAATCCAGAGACTATTGCGCAAAAGAGGTGAAACCCAAGTTGTCAGCGAAGCATGTAATGTCCTTCTATTTTGCTTGCTTAGATTTGGATTTGGCCTGCCGAAGAGAAAGAAAGAGTGAACAAAGGAATGAACGAACAAATAAAAAAAAAAAAATGTCTTGAGTACTCCAACAAAGCCAGACTTTAAACTCTAGCTTGATGTCTGGTCCACATTGCAGTTTACTGTAGCCAAGGACTGCTTGCTTAGATAGGAAGACACTGACAACAAAACTAGTCTGATGCTACACTACATGATTTTCAAAGTCTTTGGATCGCAGTTGCTTTCACACTACATGAAGGTTTAGGGTATCACGAAGTTGCTGTTTGGACATTACACAAAAGATCGAGGACTGGGGGTCACATATTACACAATATTTCACTAGTAAAAATCCCTAACAAATTTCTTGTTTACAAAACACATGCACAAGAAGTGATACAGGAATTGACATATAGAAAGACCACAACTCCTCCGCTTGAAATTTCCCTTGCCCTGTATCATGCTCTCTCATTGGTTGTAGGTCGTTGCCGATGTCATTTCCAGTCAAAACACATTTTACACTGTGAGTCTAAGAGTTGTTGACAGATCTAGATACTTGCACTGCAAAATACATCTAAGTCATCGGTGATGCATTGGTGCTTTTCTCAGATTGCATTGGCGCTTTGATAATTCACACTATGATTTGCCTCAGATTTTAGGCTTCTGTTTACGATCTCCAGAAAACTGTTGCACTGTGAAAATCGTGCCTAAAATCGTTTACTGTATATAGTATAACCTAGTAAACCTGTTCCTCAGAAGCGCTCATTCTGCCAACCTAGTGCAATAGTTTGTACAAGTTCGTACTGCATTGATGCTTTCACAGAGATATAAGTTTGAGTTTTGATTGTGTCATTTCCCGATCCCATTCCCCTCTCTCTATACATTCATTACTTTATGCCTTAAATAAAGCATGCTGTGTATTATGCAGCAACAGTAAGTACATACTTGGGCACATATGGTCCGCACTTGATGCCCATGTGGACACAGGCAGACGTTTGTCCCTCTCTCATAGGCTAGCATTTCTCTGTTCTACAGGTGCAGTTTAAATGATACAGCATCTTGTAACCTTGCCCGTCTCTCACAATCTGCTAGTGCTGTCCCAGGGGTGTACGCTGACCCTGCCTGCCCCGGCCGCCCCTGCTCATGTTCTGCCGATAGATCATCGCTTTCCCTTCTCTCTCAACACTTCTGTTTGCTTTTCAAATGGCCAATCAATGAACTCTTACTTCATCTCATTGACCTCTGGATAATTCTAGCAGTCTCCACAGTCCTGCTTGGGGAAAACCGTCCTCTCTCTCTCTCTCTCTCTCTCTCTCATTCATTCTTTTTCATTCCGCTTCTCTCTCGATCACCCCTCCTCCTCTTTTTACCCCAGACAGCAGGGCTGCGGCTTTGTGTTGCTTATTGTTCAGCCTGAAGGAATTAATGTGCTGCGAAATTAGCATTTTATCGGACTGCAGATACAGTAAAGCAGGTAATTAGAGATGGGGTGCGGGAAGCAGCTCAGGCAGCTGTAGAGGATTCCTGTAAAGGAACAGAGGTAAGGAACAAATAGAGTTGGGGATATCTAAAATAAGCACTGCACTGACACTATAGATCCCTATAGTTTTTGTCATTATGAGTGATGTTTTTATTAGGTTAATGGGATCATTGTTGTTTTTTTCTATTGTGGTTTGTTTGAAAAACTCATGGGCCCAAAACAGACACCTGAGGGACACCAAAGACATACAGCTTCAATTAATAACATTTCTCTGTATAATTGGGTAGCGCATCACAATTTGATTTAGATACTGTGGTATAAGTATTTTTTTTTTTTGCTTAAGTCTTAACTGTATATACCACAATATGGATATAATTCTAGGGAATTAAATGTCTAAATATATATTAAATAGCTATATATTTAATTCATTTGTTTGTTAAAAAATACTTTATTGTACAGTAAGTCTAGAATTATAATTATATATTCTGATTTACATTTAAATATTTTTCATTTTATTTTTGCAGTATACTAGTCAGGGTAACTAGTTCAACTCAAATTGTGAAACTCGTGTATTAAATAAATTCAATGCACACAGACTGAAGTAGTTTAAGTCTTTGGTTCTTTTAATTGTGATGATTTTGGCTCACATTTAACAAAAACCCACCAATTCACTATTTCAGCAAATTAGAATATGGTGACATGCCAATCAGCTAATCAACTCAAAACACCTGCAAAGGTTTCCTGAGCCTTCAAAATGGTCTCTCAGTTTGGTTCACTAGGCTACACAATCATGGAGAAGACTGCTGATCTGACAGTTGTCCAGAAGACAATCATTGACACCCTTCACAAGGAGGGTAAGCCACAAACATTCATTGCCAAAGAAGCTGGCTGTTCACAGAGTGCTGTATCCAAGCATGTTAACAGAAAGTTGAGTGGAAGGAAAAAGTGTGGGAGAAAAAGATGCACAACCAACTGAGAGAACCGCAGCCTTATGAGGATTGTCAAGCAAAATCAATTCAAGAATTTGGGTGAACTTCACAAGGAATGGACTGAGGCTTGGGTCAAGGCATCAAGAGCCACCACACACTAGGCTTGGGCGGTAATACGGTAATATGGTATACCGCGGGATCTAAAAATAGCAACGGTATCAGTTTCAATACCGTTATACCGTCATAAAAAAACAATGCACTTATATAGGAGACGAGGATTAAATATTAAATATAATTTATTTAATGCCTACAAATGCGTATGCTTGGTTGTCATCACGTGACAGCGTGGAGGAGAAAGAGAGAGAGGGGGAAAGATGGCGAGTCGCGCACCAAGTGACCTGGTCTCGAAAAAGAACACAACTTCTGCAGTTTGGCAGTATTTCGGGTTTCGACCGAACGAGAAGGGAGAGGCGGTAAATACGGACGAGGCAATTTGCAAATTGTGCAACAAAAAAGTTACCGCGAGAGATGGAAATACCTCGAACCTAAGGTCGCATATACGAAAGCACCATCCACTCACTGCTGCGAGGATGGACCCGAGTTCACTCAGTGCAACAGTTTCAACGCCTCCTGATGCAGGACCAACAACATCTAGGTCCACCGACAGCCGCTTTGCAATACTTTTTATAATATGGATGTTTATGTTAATTCAACTCTGGTTGACTGTTGTGGGTCTATTTGCACTTTTTTTATAAGCTGCTCTTTGTTATTAAAAGTTGTTCAGGCGGTGTGATTTAATTTAATTGATTTGTGTGCGCGTCTCTGCGCAAAAACTGTTCTGGATGTTTATGTTCATTTAATTCTGTTTGACTGTTGTATTTGCACTTTTTTCTAAACTGCTATTTGTTGCTAATAAAAGTTGTTAATATTGTTGTGCATGTTATTTTGTTATTGTTTCAGTATTAGTGTTTGGTATTCAGTTTCTGAACGGTTTAGGCACAAGCCAACAGTTTGGTGACACTGTCTGAGCCTTATGTCATATTTTTTTTATTATTCACGGTAATACCGCATACCGAGGTAAAATAGGGAGGAGGTTTGACGGTATCAAAATTTGGATACCGCCCAAGCCTACCACACACAGACGTGTCAAGGAATCTGGCTACAGTTATCGTATTCCTCTTGTTAAGCCACTCCTGAACCACAGACAACGTCAGAGGCATCTTACCTGGGCTAAGGAGAAGAAGAACTGGACTGTTGCCCAGTGGTCCAAAGTCCTCTTTTCAGATGAGAGCATTTTTGTATTTCATTTGGAAACCAAGGTCCTAGAGTCTGGAGGAAGGGTGGAGAAGCTCATAGCCCAAGTTGCTTGAAGTCCAGTGTTAAGTTTCCACAGTCTGTGATGATTTGGGATGCAATGTCATCTGCTGGTGTTGGTCCATTGTGTTTTTTGAAAATTTGGAGCACTTCATGCTTCCTTCTGCTGACCAGCTTTTTAAAGATGCTGATTTCACTGCCCACACTGCCAAAAGCACCAAAAGTTGGTTAAATGACCATGGTGTTGGTGTGCTTGACTGGCCAGCAAACTCACCAGACCTGAACCCCATAGAGAATCTATGAGGTATTGTCAAGAGGAAAATGAGAAACAAGAGACCAAAAAATGCAGATGAGCTGAAGGCCACTGTCAAAGAAACCTGGGCTTCCATACCACCTCAGCAGTGCCACAAACTGATCACCTCCATGCCACGCCGAATTGAGGCAGTAATTAAAGCAAAAGCAGCCCCTACCAAGTATTGAGTACATATACATTAAATGAACATACTTTCCAGAAGGCCAACAATTCACTAAAAATGTTTTTTTTTTTTTTATTGGTCTTATGAAGTATTCTAATTTGTTGAATTGGTGGGTTTTTGTTAAATGTGAGCCAAAATCATCACAATTAAAAGAACCAAAGACTTAAACTACTTCAGTCTGTGTGCATTGAATTTATTTAATACACGAGTTTCACAATTTGAGTTGAATTACTGAAATAAAATAACTTTTCCACGACATTCTAATTTATTGAGATGCACCTGTATTTTGACCTTTTGAAATTAATTATTAGAATATGTAGAATATTTTCTGAAGGTCTGGATATTTTCTTTTTAACAAACTGAAAAAAAAGAAGAAGAAAAAGATATTTCATTTTTAAGGCTTATGTTTTTTAAAACATTTCAGGCCCTATTTTGTACTAATTTTTATTTTATTTTTTATGCTCTTTTTTTGTACTGTTTATATAAATCAACCTCTCAACCATCTTATCTGGTTATCTTGCATATGAAGTACTGTAGATAATGTAGCACACAATGTATAATATAACATTCAGTGTAAAATTACATATATATTTTGTATTATATGCATATTTGATATAGTGGGGGATTATCTGCTGTGGGTTGTGATAGGCCATCATTGGTCCTAGGCTGTTCTCTAGTGCCAGTTCATCCTTGTGTTTTAGGCATAGAGGGATAAGGCTTTCGTCTAATGGCTCATAGCACTTTTTCTGACTTTTTAGACACAGATCTCCCTGCTTATCTCTCTTTCACATTGGAACACTGATCTCCAGATTAGGTGCCAAAAACATCGATACCATCAGATTCCTAGAAGCATATATGATGGGTTGTTTCCCCAAGCTTTCGTTTGCCGAAGTCCTCCTTCGCTCCCTAAGAAATTGCGATCTCTGATAAGGATTTGTGGGTGTGGGGAGTGGCTTAATTTACTTAGGATTTTACATGCCGGTCCAGAGTGAAGAGCATGAGCGCTCTCACATTAGTTCCTGCTGGTAGTTTTCTAATAAACTTCCATAGTTCTCATTCGCCTTCACCGTAAGAGGTTAAGATCACAGGCAGGAAGTCCACAGATAATGGCTCTGAGAGTTGAGTCTGCTCCCAGCAGCATGGGCTGATGGGTCCAGAAGTGCCCCTGGACCTTGGACAGACCTGGCACTTGCTGACTAGCCTCTGTCCAGTCCTCTCACGTCCCCAGAGGAGGCAGAGGGAGTGTGAGGGCTGTTCGCAGTCTGTTAAGGGCACTGTGTGTCTCACATAGACAGATGGGCCTCTCTTTCCCCAGCTCTCAGTGCAGTATACTGTAGGTCAGAAGCCATGTTCTTAAACCAAGTAGATGTTCAGGGAAGATCCTGGATCACTCTTATTACCTATTGTTGAAGGTTCCAGATGAGGACCGGCAAGGTCAGTGAATGCCTATTGAGAAAGCACATGTGCATCGGCCAGAAGTCTGCAAAAGAATGTATCATGTGGGAAGTATTGTGTTCTATTTTAAACATACATATTGTGAGAAAATCTCTGATAGACATCGGAAATATAGTGAAAACAGCTACAATTGCTGTAACATTCAACTGGTAGCATTTTAGCAATTTATTACCAATGAGCAAATACTACAAAGATGATATCAAATAGATAAACATTGTACAGTGTCTCATTAATTTCATTTTATTTTAATTTTGTAATTAGAGGTACAAATGTAACCTTTTTTAATTATTAGTTATGTTAGGCAAACTCTAGCATAAAAAGAAGCTAGCTGTATACAAATGAGATCATCATTCATGCAAGTCCAACCTGTTATTTTAAGAAACAATCAATCAATCAAATGTGTTTTTTTTTTCTTTTGTTCTTTAATGGTAAATACGGTTTTCATAACTAAATCCAATATTCAGTACCTAACTTTAACAGCTTAATTTAGGTAAAAATTTTCAACCCTGTTACTCATTTTATTTTGTGTCTATTTAATGTTCATTTTTCTCTTTTTTTTTTTTCTCTCTTTAATTTCTGAATGGTAATAGAATATAATATAATCAATCAGGATTTAAAACTGTATTTAGATGTCCCAAAATTTACTAACAGGGTAGCTAGTAACCAAAATGAATAGAAAATAAAATGGCTCATATAACATTTATTTTAACCTTTTGAGATAAGTAATCAATATTTTCTTAAGGTTAAGCAATTTATTTTTAACAGACCATTAGCCTGAAAAAAGTTCTTTCATTTTTAAGGTTCATTAGTTTTTTAAGCATTTTAGGCATTATTTTGTACCATGTTTGTGAAAAGTGGTAGTGTAGATTTTACATCCGCTTTGCACTTGGACCTGCTACATAAACTCCACATTTTCCTTTTAGTAGTTGTTGTTCTGCGGTTAATCACATGGCACAGTTCTCTTTGAAAATTAACCAGAATACATTTATCACATGCAGCTTCGTAATTGAGCACATTTGTATGTGCTTGGCCTAGTGCTTCATGGTCCGCAGGTAACAGGAAATAACAGTGTTGCTGACTCCAGTCCCGTTCGGGGCCTTCAAGAGCGTATGATAGTTGGCACTGGGAGGTCGGAGCCTCTAATCCCCCAGTCCTCTCTCCCTCTGCTTTTCTGAGTAAAGACTGCATGACTTTCACCACCCAGAGGATTGCATACAATAAGAACATTATCCCCAAAAGAGAACTGAGGTGACACTTACGGATAGATAGATAGATAGATAGATAGATAGATAGATAGACAGATGGATGATACCTCTGCTTATTAAAATTGTATCTCATGCAGGGAGGTGGGGGGTCACATGGAGACATAAATGATTAGGTTCTATAAAGGGAAAGTTATGTAAATATATCAAATATCTATACACTAGAATAAAAAAAAAATTGGGGCTAGTAAGATGTTTTAGGAAGAACTCTCTTATGCTCACCAATACTGTATTTATTATATCGAAAATACAGTAAAAACAGTAATATTCTGAAATATTATTACATTTTAAAATGTCTGTTTTATATTTTAATATAGTTTAAAATGTCAATTATTCCTGTTTTGGCAAAGCTGAATTTTCAGCATCATTACTGCAGACTTCAGCGTCACGTCATCCTTCAGAAATCATTCTAATATGCTGATTTACTGCTCAAGAAACATTTCTTCTTCTTATAAATGTCTTTACTGCAATCTTACTGACCCCAAAATGATTTTTACCCTTTTTGCCTGCCTATCAAAGTCAGACTGTACAGTGTTTCACATTCAATTTCATGTAGCCCAGCCTGAGTTTGCATATTAAAATCTTTAATGTGCTTGTAATTTTTTGTGATAACAAAAGAGTGCATTTTACGCTGTAGACAGAAATTTAAGCTAGTTAATAGTTTTGAAGCAAGCCAGAGGCAGTTGATTAAAATCATTAATTCAGTCATTTTAAAGGTTGTTTTTCTAACCATACAGTGCTTTGTATAGGTCGCAAGTCAACAGACCTTATTTTTTAAGCTGTCTTTTGCTTATGGGTGAATTATAGAGTTTGTTTTGAAGGGGAGGGATGGGCAGCGGTAACAGCATGTTATTCATTTTAATGGAGGTGTTGCGAGTAGAAGCCGGTGTGCAGATTACAGGGGAGCTGGTTTGGCTTTGATGCCTGTCACCATCTGGATGTTCATGTTTATAAATGATGCTATTGTCATGGATGCCGGCCAAAAGAATGAATGGAATATGAACCCACCTTGAAGGTCTAAAATTAGCAGTTATTTGAGGTTAATCAAGGACCCGCTTCAATGTGGAGGTGGCGTACACCTTGTGTAGATGAACTGGGAGTTAAAAAAAGTGCTTTTTCTTTTGTCTCACAATGACGATGTTTGATAAAAAAGAACTTCAAATTGATCTGCGATCACTCGTCTGGCTCGTTTAGGGGCGCAAAAGCCGTCCCTGCAGGCAGGCAGTGATGTTTGGAGCTTCAAAACGTCCCTTTGCTAGTTTGAAGAAAATCTTGTTCTTGTCAGTGTTATGCAACGCATCGGTCGCGTTTATTTTGTGGAATCTGCAGGCAAACCCCTTGCGCTCAACACTTCCAAGTTGAACCGAGGCCTTGTTTGCTTTGTGCTAGTCTCGAGCTCTGTTTGAAGACCAGGCATTGGGGGTTTGGAGGACATGCACTGGGAGAATAGTCTGAGGGCAGTGCAGTCGAGGGGTTGCAGGTACAAGAGAAAACACTGCCCGGGGGCTGCACTTATTGCTTTAGTTAACAACAAGCCAGCAAAATGTTATGTTTACCTTTTACTCTGCAGGGAGAATCGAGTCTTTAGACAATCCGGCAAGATGTGAGGCAGATGTGCTGAGATTACGGAAACTGTGCTTCTGTTCTGATTTTAAGAGCGGTTTATGGACAGTGGTGGAAAATGCAGGTGCCCCCTGCATTATTAATTGTCTTGTGGGAGATCTGAACAGTCTTAATTGCTGTGTTCAAAGTACTAATGAAATTGTGAAGACATTTATGAAATAGCCTGAAGGGTTTCACCTCAGTGAACCCTTCACTTTGGTCGAATCATTCGATGCATTCTGGTTCGGTACAACTGCTTGTGATATTTAAGATATTTCTGACGTATCTATGGCACACACTCTTCAATTCTTCAAGTCTGAGAAGAAAAAAATGGTTGTAACGCATTACACTCAAGGCAAATATAGTAGACCACAAGTGCATTTTTTTAACAACTGTGAAGATCCTAAACAAAAACATGAACTATTGAACTATTAACTTCAGTAGTTAAAAAAAAAAAAGGCATGGGAAAACAAATCGACTTTTTTTTTTTTTGTCAGTACTTGACAAGGAAAAATGGCAAACATCATGGTTTAAAGACTATGTAATCACATGACGTTAAACAACGAGACAAATGAACCAACGAGAGAACAGAATTAATAACGATATTCTGTAATGAGACAGTGAACCAATGAAAACATGAGAAATATGTGGGAAAAGAAGGTCATGTGACATGAAACAGGAAGCACATGACAAATTATTTTATTTTAATTTTATTTTTTAGTAATTTAGTTATTTGCTTATACATTTCTATAATATTTATTATAATATCTATAATATTTATTTTTCAACTATAATTTATTTTAGTTTTAGTAATTTGGTTCTTATTTTACTTATTTCATTATTTTAGTTATTTCAACTTACTATTACAACTATTATTTCATTTTATTATAACTATTATTATTTTTATTATTATTTTAGTTAGTTGCCAAGGCACCATTTCTAATTTTTATTTAAGTTTTCTTTTTTTTTTAAGTTTAAGTTTTCTATCTGATATTTGTTATTTTAGTTCAGCTTGATTTCAATTACCAAAACAATAATTTTTATTAGTTACAGTTTCAGTAGACAATATCTACACTGGCCTGTGGCATCAAAAAGTTTAAAAAAACCCTGACCTAGAGTATGTCTGGGGCCTTAGACATACTGTATGCTGACGAGAACGGGTTTAGTTTTGTGCAGATATTTATTTTGCACCATGGCTCTTGACAGCAGTAGTGAGAGACGGAGACAGGTAGATGGTTAGGAGTAGCTGAGGGTGGGCAGCCGAGTGACTCGGCACTGGATGCTGACAGGTGAGCTTGTTCCCGCTGGTGGGCCGAAGCGGTGGCACAACGATGGATTTCACACCTGTCCTTCACTTCAGACCCCGTGCTGAGCTTATTTCTCTCTTGCTGACTGTTTATAGTAGGAATCCTTCCTCTGCTGTCTCACTATCACACATATAAGTATCAGTACGCAAATTACTTCAGTTATCAACGGCACAAGTTATTACAAATGTAAACCTGTTTCTTTAGTTCAGAGGTTTAAGTGTTGCGTTTTGTATCATGACTGCGGTTAAGTGTATGCCTTTATCAAATGCAGCCTGCTTTGGATAAAACTAAAGGAATAGTAGGCCTTCCTTAATGGAGCACATCTTTGGTTTTTGTCTCAAGGTGCCTCTTAACACCTTGGCTAGTAGTAAGTGCCTTCAACTTTAACACTGAAGAGTTTCTTTTCTGTGTTACCGAGCAGACATACGTAAGATAAATTGTTTTTAAACACTCCATCATCTGTGATTAGTTAAATAAAGTGATAGCCACGCCCCAAACTCACTCCATTGGTTGAACCAGTTGTTACTATGTCGGGCTGGTCGGATTATTCAAAAAAGCATAGCAATGTTTTGAAAACACAGAGGCAGTGTTTATACTTTTCAGAGTGTCAACTCTGTATCACTTACTGTTGTCTCTGTATGTTAGGCTGAAACAGGAGAGTATTCTATTATTACAAAATGCACACTTCAACTTTAAATGTACTACAATTCATAATGATTCATTCACTTTATTCTGTTTTCTTTCTTTTTTTTTTCCAAAAGAGTAATATTTGTAAAATGTTATTAAACTGAAAAAAATAACTATTTTATATTTTAATATGTAATTTATTCCTTGATGCAAAGTTGAATTTTCAGAAACCATTATTCCATTACTCCAGTCACATGATAATTCAGAAATCATTCTAATATACTGATTTGCTGCTTGAGAGACATTTCTTATTATCATCAATATTGAAAAAAGTTTTGCTGCTTAATATTTTTGTGGAAACTGTGAATTTTTTTCTTTTTTCAGGATTATTCAATGAATAGAAAGCAATATCTACCTTCAACCAATGTGTCACAGTTTAATTTTTTTTTCAATAATTATCAATATTCTAAATAAATAAATAGTTAATAGTTTTTAAAAAGCTTAATAGTTTTGTGGAAACTGTGATACATTTATTTAGGATTCTTCAGTGAATACAAAGTTAAAGAACAACATTCATTTGAAATATAAATATTCAAATAACATTATATAATCACTTTTGATGAGTTTCATGTATCCCTGCTGAATAAAACTATTCATTTCTTTCACAAACTTACTAAAAAAAACTAAACTTACTAAAAAAATCCTTACTAACCCCACACTTTTGAATAGTACTACATGTACAGTATATATATATATATATATATATTCTGTCAGAGAAGCTGACAGCCTGTTTTGAGTGATACCTACCGTCAACCAATGTATCATAGTTTAATTCCTTCTTTTAGATTTTTTTTTTTTTTTTTTTAATCTCTTATCTTATTAATCTTAAAAAAAGAAAAAAAAGAAAAGAAGGGTATTTTTGCCCTGGAGCGGTAGAAGTGGAATTTGTATTTAGTGGATTCTGGCTCCCTAATGACTCGAGTTAAATGAGCTCAGAGTCTGGCTGAATGCTCTATAATTGTGATGAGTCTTTTTACCTCGGAACAATTAAAGATGCACACGTTCTGTGGAGACTGCTGTCGGACAGAGAGAGCTGAACATGTGCAGGGACATCCATGCAAACACCCAATAGCTTTACCCACTGTCCCTTGTTCCTGTCGACACAGGTACCCACCACCATAATTGATTTATTACAGTTTCCTAAAGCTCTAACATTTTTGTCTTAGAGGATTAGTTCACCCAAAAATTCTGTCATCATTTACTCACTCTCTTGTCATTCCAAACCTGAATGACTTTCTTTCTTCTGTGGAACACAGATGAAGATATTTGATCCAGACAATGTTGTTTAGACACCATTGAGATTCATTGTATGGACAGAACAAGACATTTTTTTTCATATACATTTAAAAAATTAGGGTTCCAAAAAGGAGTTTTCGATGCAGTGCCGTAGAAGAACCATTTTAGGTTCTCCAAAGAACCATTCAAGGATAATTTCTTAAAATAACCACTTTTCTTGATCATCTAAAGAACCTTTTTTCACCTTCTGTCCAATGGAAAGATTTCATGGATGTTAAAGTTTCTTCATGGAACCATCGATTCCAATAAGAACCTTTATTTTTAAATGCCTTACATCAATTCTCATTCTAAAATTCAGACCACATTTGCTGGTCTAAGATCAGATTCTTGCTGGTCTAATATCAGATACATCCTACATGTCCAGAGGGCAGATCTGATCTGGAAGCTGTGCTTCTACTTCTAAGATGCCTCATGAATACAGACTCAGATCAAAGCTGGCCTGCGCTGTGGAGGAATCGTACGAGTGGAGAGAACGAGGGATGCTTAATGGATGAGTGGCAGAGGTAAAGAAGCGTGTCTGCCCCTGAGCCCAGATGAGAGGCGAAGAGAAAGAGAGGGAGATGGAGTAATAGGTCGTTCAGGGGGTCAGGCCATGCGAATGCAAATATTTATACAAGCGATTAAAACACCCTCTCGACTGCTGCCCACTCTTTTCAAATAAAGAGCCCCATCTCCAAGCGCTTCATCTCCTGTAGGCAAGGCTGATGGAGGGAACAGGAAGGGAAATTTGTGCGGGAAGAAAAAGCCCAAACAAATGGTGACGTAAATGTGAGTCACTCGTCTTTTTTGCCGTTACAATACAGAGATTAGAGCAGTGGGCTCTTTTTTGGGATGCGGATCTCATCCGTTTTTCTTTTCATAGACTTTCATCCCCTCAGCCAACAAGCCCAAGAAATTTCACACTGTCACAGCCATTTGCTGAGAGGGTCAGATTTGTTAATCTCACCAGTGATGATCTGAATCGTGATGCACCATTCTGCAATCTTTTACTTTAGATGAAATAAAAATAAATAATATTTTTCACTGTTTTTCTATGTAAACATTGTCTAGATGGACACATTTGACCATTGCACTTAAATTTGGTGTTGCCCATGTCACAGGGTTCTACAAATGTGGCAATTAAGTAAAAATCATTTTTCAAAAAATGCATCTCAAGACCTTGCAGGTTTTTATTTTTATTTTCATTCCACTATCATGCATTTCATGTTTTTAAACGCAAAAGCATTTTCTGCTTTTTAAATACATTTTTAAGTGTATTTAATTGGATATAGTTCATTTTGAAAACAAATAAACATTATATAAATGCGAATGTATTATATTTGTTGAACAATCAGTGAAAATGCTTTGAATTATATTATACTTTTTATACATAGAATGCATTTTGAATTTTTTAAAAACGACACCCACTGGGGCCTTTTTTTTTCTCTATGTACGTTTAAACAGTCTGTTATTCATTGTGAAACTAGCGCAGTTGATTTAGAACAAACCCTTTGGTTGTTTATCCTCCATTAATGACATTTTGCAGAGACTGATGATCTTTTGGCATGTACAGCAAATTCACTGGAAGACAGATCTCTTTGATTTTTAGATTCTTCCACACAAAAATGCATTGTAACCACAGTAATCTTGTAATGAATTGACTAACCACACTTGATCTCCTCAGTTTCGGCAATTATGCACCAATTTCTAGAATCAAAAACAGGCTATTCTGAGAAGACACTCGGTTTTGATTCTAAGAACGGTTAAATCAGACGAAGGATGTTACTTGAGGGATGTTATGGTGAGATGCAAGACTGTCCTGTTATATCATACACTATTTAAGGTTGTGAACAAGAAAAAAAAAAAAACTTCAAACCCACACTCGCACAGAAATAGCCACACAGACACAGTCAACACAAGTCATCGTGATGAACGTGGAAGGTGTCATGAATCAGACAATGTGTTTCTCAGCGAATAGGTGACATTGGTGGAAACACATCTTCACCACAACACTGTTTTGCTTTCAGCTGTTCGGTGTTCCTTATTTGTTCAACCGTCCACATGTTCAGTGAAAACATTTTAGGCTGCTTTTGGGTACTTTTACCTCAAATAATCTGCATACAATATATGAGACCACTCAAAGTTCTGCTGTCTCAGCAATATTTAACATTATAATTCACTCAGTATTCATTAAGGTTGGATTGTTTCCCGCCGTTTTTGAAAAGTGATAACTTCTTGACTGTTTTTGTTTTACAAAGCTTATAACATATGAACACTTATATTTTAATAATATGTTACTTGTATTATTTCTTTTAATATTTGCTGCAATTTTAAAATAAATCTGCAAGCAAACCTTCTCAGTGAAGAATCAAACTAAAATTGTAACGGTAACACTTTACAATAAGGTTCATTAGTTAAACATTAGTTAATGTATTAACTAACATGAACTAACCATGATGTTCATTGTTAGTTCATGTTAGCTCACAGTGCATTAACTAATGTTAACAAGATTTTAATAATGTATTAGTAAATGTTGAAATTAACATTAACAAAGATTAATAAACGCTGTATAAGTGCAGTTTATTATTAGTTAATGTTAACTAATGTAGTTAACTAATGAACCTTATTGTAAAGTGTTACCATTGTAACTATATTGATTGCGATTATGGTTGCTGAATAAATACACTTGTGCAGCCAAAGTATGCATGTATGTACTGTATGTTGTTTTCATAGAAAAACATTAACATAATTAGAAATTTTTGGAATAAATACTATGAGTTTTAGCTTTTGAGAAAAGCTTCTTAAGGTTTTGCTGGTTTTCCTAATATAGATAAATGTAACAAATGAATAAACTACACTGTAAAAAAAAGAATTAAAAAAATTCAAAGCTGCAATAAAACAAGATAATTATTTTTTTTTTTTGCAAGAAAATACTATTTCAGTCTTGTCAAGTCAATAGATTAGTTGGTGCTTCCTTATTATAATTTGTAAAAAATTACTAGCAATTTCTGAGTGAAAATTGCTTTAGTTACTTTTTTTCAGTGTAAATGAGGTAAAATAACCCTTAATATAAGTTGACATTCTCTTGATTTGTGCTTGTGGGGAAAAAAAGAGGAAATTTCCTGAATGAGAAGAATATAAATGGTAATTGTGATTATGATATTTGAGTTGAACTGTTATGGTGCAGCCCTTCTTCATCTTTTATTGAATGACGTAATCTGGATAAATTTACTTTTACAAAGACTCTTATATTATTTCTGCCATGCATGGTACAGATATCAAACTCCGATTATGAATGACAAAATAACCATACAATACAAGGATGAGTACTTAGTGCATAGTGTGTAAGTGTATAGTCTGTCATTTGGGATACAGCTGTGGACTAGGATGTAACCACCTAACAACCGACAAAATTGCTGTAGCAACACATAAAAACACTGATACACATTGGCAACCATCAACAACTACTAGGTTATTGACAATGTTAGCACGGTCTCAGACTGAAGACAAATCAGGCTAGTGTTTCAGTGCGTAGTGAATGAGAGTGTCCTGTGCTTATTACCATTTTAGACATTATCAAATTTAATTTTAATCAGGCCCTGAAAGCCCATGATTGAGGGTACGACTCCTATGTCTCTTTTTGCTCTTTGTCTCGCTCTAAAGGGTGGCAGGCAAACGGCTGCCAGATGATGATATAATGAACGTGAAATGAGAGGGAGACAGAGAGCGAGAGAATGTTTGCTTTTATTTAGTTGATAACCCATGTACACAATTTGCTTTGAAAGATGTTCAACAATTACATAAACTGTAGCTGATTAGTTAATGGCTGTCATTTCATAGACTGAGCATCTGGTCCCCCTCTCTCTCTCTCTCTCTTTCTCTCTCTCTCTCACACGTGTTTGTGTGCGGAGCGTTGCTTTGCAACCATCCATCTGCAAATTATAGCATTCATCTCTTACTGAAGTACAGATAGCTTCGATGGGCTTGTGAAATCTCTCTCTTTGCCTGATGGCACTGTGCCTCGGCCTTTTCTTTCCAGACAAGATTACATCCTCAATAAAAAATGCCTCTCTTGGAGTGTTTATTGATCAGAGGCTCTTCACTTGAGAATCAGAGGCAAATAATATTCGTGGGAGAGTGCACACAAAACAGGGTCATCACTGTTTGAATGCATACTGTATATTACTGTATACACAGTACCGTAAAAATTAACAGTAATTTTTTATTAAATTAATGCTTGCAATAACAAGGAAGCATGTAAAATTAATCAACATTTTGAACTTTCTATTCATTGTAGAATTCTGCAAAATATATAAATATTATTAATATGTAATCTTAATATCTTATATACACATTGTGTATTATATTGTGTGTGTGTGTGTGTGTGTGTGAGTGAGTGTGATTTATGGATGGATGGATAGATAGATAGATAGATAGATAGATAGATAGATAGATAGATAGATAGATAGATGGATAGATGTATTGTCATGGTTTCCACAAAAATATTAAGCAGCACAATTGTTATCAACATGGATAATGCAAAATATTTCTTGAGCAGCAATTCAGCATATTTCAATGATTTTTGAATGCTTATGTGACACTGAGTAATGATGCTGAAAATTCAGCTTTGCATCACAGGAATTAATTACAATTTAAAATGTATGAAAATAGAAAACAGTTATTTTAAATTGTAATAATATTTCACAATATTACTGTTTTACTGTATTTTTGAATCAAATAAATGCAGCCATGGTGAGCATAAAATACTGCTAAAAAAAAAGAAAAAAAAAGAAAAAAAGAATTATATACATATATATATATATATACAGTGGGGCAAAAAAGTATTTAGTCAGCCACCAATTGTGCAAGTTCTCCCACTTAAAAATATGAGAGAGGCCTGTAATTTTCAGCATAGGTATACCTCAACTATGAGAGACAAAATGAGAAAAAAAAATCCAGAAAATCACATTGTAGGATTTTTAAAGAATTAATTGGTAAATTCCTCGTAAAATAAGTATTTGGTCACCTACAAACAAGCAAGATTTCTGGCTCTCACAGACCTGTAACTTCTTCTTTAAGAGGTTCCTCTGTCCTCCACTCGTTACCTGTATTAATGGCATCTGTTTGAACTCGTTATCAGTATAAAAGACACCTGTCCACAACCTCAAACAGTCCAACTCCAAACTCCACCATGGCCAAGACCAAAGAGCTGTCAAAGGACACCAGAAACAAAATTGTAGACCTGCACCAGGCTGGGAAGACTGAATCTGCAATAGGTAAGCAGCTTGGTGTGAAGAAATCAACTGTGGGAGCAATTATTAGAAAATGGAAGACATACAAGACCACTGATAATCTCCCTCGATCTGGGGCTCCACGCAAGATCTCACCCGTGGGGTCAAAATGATCACAAGAACTGTGAGCAAAATCCCAGAACCACACGGGGACCTAGTGAATGACCTGCAGAGAGCTGGGACCAAAGTAACAAAGGCTACCATCAGTAACACACTGCACCGCCAGGGACTCAAATCCTGCAGTGCCAGACGTGTCCCCCTGCTTAAGCCAGTACATGTCCGGGCCCGTCTGAAGTTTGCTAGAGAGCATTTGGATGATCATATGGTCAGATGAAACCAAAATAGAACTTTTTGGTAAAAATTCAACTTGTCGTGTTTGGAGGAGAAAGAATGCTGAGTTGCATCCAAAGAACACCATACCTACTGTGAAGCATGGGGGTGGAAACATCATGCTTTGGGGCTGTTTTTCTGCAACGGGACCAGGACGACTGATCCGTGTAAACGAAAGAATGAATGGGGCCATGTATCGTGAGATTTTGAGTGAAAACCTCCTTCCATCAGCAAGGGCATTGAAGATAAAATGTGGCTGGGTCTTTCAGCATGACAATGATCCCAAACACACCGCCCGAACAGCGAAGGAGTGGCTTCGTGAAGCATTTCAAGGTCCAGGAGTGGCCCAGCCAGTCTCCAGATCTCAACCCCATCGAAAATCTTTGGAGTCCGTGTTGCCCAGCGACAGCCCCAAAACATTACTGCTCTAGAGGAGATCTGCATGGAGGAATGGGTCAAAATACCAGCAACAGTGTGTGAAAACCTTGTGAAGACTTACAGAAAACGTTTGACCTCTGTCATTGCCAACAAAGGGTATACAACAAAGTATTGAGATGAAATTTTGTTATTGACCAAATACTTATTTTCCACCATAATTTGCAAATAAATTCTTTAAAAATCCTACAATGTGATTTTCCGGATATTTTTTTTCTCATTTTGTCTCTCATAGTTGAGGTATACCTATGATGAAAATTACAGGCCTCTCTCATCTTTTTAAGTGGGAGAACTTGCACAATTGGTGGCTGACTAAATACTTTTTTGCCCCACTGTATATATATATATATATATATATATATATGTATATTTCACATATGTAATGTTTCTCTTTAGAATACATAATAATAAATATTTATATTATATTATTTATTACATTATACATACATATATATTACATATGTGAAAAAGAGCAAGAAGGGGGGAAATTAAACTAGGAGGAGGAAAGGAAGATTAAACGAGTATAAAGAAAAGTCGGCCCTCATCAGCGGAGCTTCAGACTCTGTAACATTAATACACAATAATTAAGAGTGCTGGAACAGTTATAGTAGATTTCGATTGGGAAGAGAGGAAAGGATCTGGCAGGATATGAGTGCTGAAAGGGAAGTTTTTCTTCAGGAAGTGTTTGGAATATCTGCTGTCAGAGAATGTTAGATCTTCTCCTGCTCGCAGGCTCACGCGGTCACGGGGGAGAATCAGACCAAATAGAGCTAAGCTTTCAGAAAAAGCTGGAGTCACAGCCTGCGTAACCTGGAGGATATGAGGAAAAATTACCGTTTGTGCTGCGTTGTAGTCTGGAAAACCAGTCCAGGAGCGGTAAAATGCGACATATATGCATACATCAGGGATTTTCAGCCAGTTCATAGTGCAGTGTGACCCCCTCTATACTCAATGAAGCTGTTTTAGAAAGCGCTTCCTAATGCACACTGATTGGTAGGTTGACTTAATAACTGATCTCCATACAGTAGTGTGCACATACTGTATATACACACACACTGCCCTCATCACACCCAATCACAACAGCCAGATCCCCCTCAGCTCATTTCAAGCTGTGCTTTGGGAGTATTGCGGGATAATGACCATCTCCGTGTCGTTCCATGAATCTTATTTATTGAGCATAAAGTGCTGTTTCAGAGTGCAGTTTATGGTCTCCATTTAGATCTCATATATTTTTATGTGTAGCTGGCACCGAGATATTCCCTCTGGTGTCATTTAAAAAGCACTTTAGGACAGTGTAGCCAAGTCAATATGAACAAATCTCATGATTTAGAGCTTCTGAAGGGAACTCATTTCAAACGGATGGTTTGCGTCTGCGCTGGGCCTCAGGTGCTGGCGGACTTTATTCTAATATAGACCTCTGTGACTTTTTTTTTTTTGGAAGAGTTGGTTGTGTTGACATCAGCAGTGTTGTTGCCACAGGAGATGATGGGAACTTTGATAAAGAGGGCCACTAAATATTCAGAATGAGCTTCTCCATAAAAAATGTTGTCTATATCAAACAGCTGTTGAGATGTAATCATTTAAATGGTGGCTGTCATAACTTGCTTTTAAAGGGGTCATCAGATGCAAAATTCACTTTACAAGTTGTTTGAACATAAATAGTGATAAAAATCCACCCAGTGTTTTTTTTTTTAAATCCCCTATTTTAAAATCCCCTTTCTCAAATCAGGCTGTTATGAGATTCCTGTCAGAATGACGTAGTTCTGTACAGGCCGCTCCCACGATAGTTGATTGACACTAGCGTCTTACCTTAGACCCGCCCTGAGTGAGCTGAGAGCTGTCCGCCATTGTGTCGATTCTGGTGCAAGGGAGGATAAGATGTCTCCGATTAAGCAATTGAAGTGTTTAGTTGTTGGATGTAATAATGAATATAGCAGTCTTCATTTACTCCTGACATCTGAGCTGCTGAAGACGCAGTGGATTAACGTTACCTTCGCTTTGAAGTGAATGCGCCGATCCCCGAACTACATAAATGCATCTATGTTCGCCCGAATCGTTCGTGATCCAGTTTCATCTACAGAAGAAGTGAGTATAAGGCTTTTTATGAATCTTTGCAAAGATAGCTTCCCTGAGGTAAATGTACCGTCCGTTGTTCACAAGCTGTTTTACTGAAGTTTCCCCATGGTTGAAATATTGATTGAGCATTTAGCCCACTCAAAGAGACAGTACATTTCAGTAAGCTGTATTGTATATTTTAACATACCTTCCTTTTTTTAATGCTGTAAATAGTAGTGAAGAGGAATAGACAAACAATTGGTTCATACATGCTTCATGATGCAGTTTGAACAGTTTGATGCATGCAAACTGTTTCATGATGCAAACAGTTTGAACAGTTTGAACCTGTCACTTTTAAACGTGTTAAAATTATGTTTTTGTTTTAAAACGTAATTCTAACACGTAATTTAAACGACATTATTGTTTCAATTTTGTGATACAATTGCCATATTTTGAAAGCTGAGACTGTTCTATCTAAAATAACATAAAACACAAAACATATTGAAATTACTGGATGGGAGGCACACCACAAATAAAGATTAGGGTTAGTTCACCCAAAACTGAAAATTAGCCCGTGTTTTTCCTCACCCTCAAGGCATTCTAGGTGTATATGACTTTCTTCTTTGAGAGGAATCCAATCGGAGTTATATAAAAAATTGTCCTTGCTCTTTTAAGCTTTATAATGGCATGTTTTTTGTTCAACAGTCCAAAAGTATTCAAATAAAGCGCATCCATCCATATTAAAACGAGCCTCACATGGCTCCGGGGGGTGAATAAAGGTGTCCTGTAGCGAATCGATGCATTTTTGTAAGAAAAATATCCAAATGTAAAATGATATAAACAGTTTTGTGTAACTTCCGCTAAACATGGACTAATTTTCATTTTTGGGTGAACTAACCCTTTAAAGGGATCCCTGGGTATTAAGACTTGTATGGCTTAATATAACGTAAATGATGTCTCTTACTGAAATACGTAGTAGAAAACCCATTAAAGATTTGTGTTATTTTAAAAAACCACATCGTTTTATACATATTTTGGACTATGGGTGGCACCATTTTTCTGATGACGTAAAATGGTTGCACTCCGTGAGCTACTAGCGCTACCTGTTGCTATTTTTACCACAACACAACTCGGAATAGACAACTCGGAAAATAAAATACTGATATGATGACCACAGCTACTGAAAGAGCTTACAGGTGGCGATGGATATAAGTATAGGTTTAAACCAAATGCTGTACCATCGATTTTTCCCCACAAGGAGTGTAAACGCCCCGGATCTCGAGGGAACTCCGCGCTGAGGAACTCCTCTAGCGGCCGCACGTCGGCATGTTTACATCCTAACAGATGGCATCTAGCGTTTCTTGTTTCAGCCGTTTGTAAGCTCTTTCAGTAGCTGTGGTCTACTAAAAGACTCAAAGGCATCAGGGCTAAAGTGGAGAGAACAAAGAAGCGGGTTTTTAGGAAGTTTTATTCGTCCACAGGCATCTTCCCATTCTTTTCTCCTTTTCTTATCACTAGGAAAGCAGTGAAGTCTTACATTACATCGCTTCTTTTGTTGCCCTTCGACTGAAAATTACAACCAAAAGTCTCACAATGTGGTATTGTATCAGTATTTTATTTTCTTGTTGTGTATTCTGAGTTGTGTTGCGGTAAAAAGCGCCAGTAGCTGATCGAGTGCAACCATTTGACGTCATCAACGCAGAATGTACTGTGCACATAAAATAATGGCGCCCCCCATAGTCCAAAAACAATGTCGATGTTTTCAAATAACATACATTTTCATGGGTTTTTTACTACATATTTAAATAAGAGACATTATTTACGTTATATTATGCTATACATGTCTTAATACCCGGAGATCCCTTTACGTTTTACTCACATAACTTTAGAAAGTATAGATTGATCTTGGGATTTAAGAACATTAAAATGATTTTTTACCTATATTATTTTTGTAATTATGTAATCATCTCATTGATGACTGTAAAAAAAAAAAAAAAATGTAATAAATAAATAAAACTTATATTTTGTCCCATTAATAAACAAACAAACAAAAAATAAATAAATAAATAATTCATCAAAATGACCATTTAAAATATTATTCTTCTTCGCCGTTTTTTGGGGGGGGTTTTGGTTTTTTTTTGTCATAAAATTAACATAATTTGAAAGCTAAAAACAAACATTTTTGACCAAAATAGATTTATTTGTTAGCTATAACATTTATTTTTAAAATTATTTTATTTTAGTTTTGTAATAAAATCAACAGAATTTAAAAGCTTTTTTCTTTTTTTTCTTTGGTCTAAAATAAAAAAAGAGATCTAAATTCAAACAATACAGTATGTGTGCATGATGTTGGCACACGATTCCCCTCCGGAGCTACACCATAGCAGCCAGTGCTTTTCATCATGAAGAGCCAGTCTTTGCTTCTTGGAGAGTAAAAGGAGAGACACAGTGTAGAGAGACAGAAAACAGAAACCATGTGCCGGGCTTGACTTCCTGAGGCCCAGCCTGCAGGCCCCTCATGAGATCTTAGCTGCGGCCAGATCTTCCACGCCCCTCCACCATCCATGCCTCCAAGAATGCACCTTCTCCCCAGCTAGACACGATCCCCAGGTCTATGAGTCCCGGTATGGCCCCCAACCCCCCTGCTTTATAAGGTTGGCGGTGATGTTTGGCCACGGTTTGTTTGCCTCTCGCTTTTTTTTGCACAGCACTGCTCCACTGACCCAGTTTATCTTAATCCCCTTGATGTGACTTTAATGGACTGCAGGGGCGGAGTACATGGGGGGGTGAATATGTGTGTGATTGGACGAAGGAGGAGCTTCACACTGGAAATGTTGGGCGAGTGAAGCAGCAGAGCAGCGGGAAAGGAAAGGGGGGAGAGTGATCTCCTCCTGCCGCCGTGTTGCGGGCAGTAAATTAATTTGATGCTGTTATGTAACGGTAATCATCATCCTCTATAATCACATCAGCAGCTTTGTATAGGCACCCAAAATAGAGGGACAGGAGTGGACATAGAACAAGAGGAGTGAAAGGAAAGCACAGACTTGAACATCATACAAAATGCTCATAGCAGAAACAATTATTTTATGACTAATTATGAATGGGTTTTCATATTTATTATTTGACACCATCTAATACCATCTTGTCATTCCAAACCTGTACAGAAGAGAAAGTTCACCTAAAAATTAAATTCTGTCATTGTTTATTGACTCTTATGTTATACTTAAAGGGATAGTTCACCCAAAAATGTCACATGGACTATTTTAACGATGTCCTTCCTTACGATGTTTCTGGGCCTTGAAAGTTTCAGTTGCATTGCTGTCTATGGAGGGTCAGAAAGCTCTCGAATCAAAAATATCTTAGTTTGTGTTCCCAAGATATGGGTTTGGTACGACATGAGGGTGAGTAATTAATGACAGAATTCTCATTTTTGGGTGAACTATCCCTTTAACTTGTTTAAAGGGGTCATTGGATGCAACATGCACTTTTACAAGTTGTTTGAACATAAATGTGTGTTGGCAGTGTGTGTACACAACCACCCTATAATGATAAAAATCCACCCAGTGGACTACTTTTTTAACTTTCTTCTGCTGAAGATAACTTTTATTGTCCATTCAAAGCCATGAAAGTCAATGGAATTCAAAACAACTGTGACTTTCATTGCGTGGACAAAAAAAAATAATACAAAATTGAGTTTTCAAAATATCTTCTGTTGTGTTTCACTTTATAAAGGTCAAGTGTTGTTTACAGGTGTTTTTCAAATTTTTGCAGACTACTGAAGACTAAATTTTTATTCATAATTTTAAATAGGAATCTGTGAACTGTTCTTCATACATTGCTACACTATTGACAATAGACAGTGGACTTTTCTTTTTTTTTTCTTTTTTTTTGCCAGAGAAATTTAGTTGAAAATTTACTAATGCGACTGAACCTTCAGTCAAACAAGTTTGGAATGACACAAAGTTGTGTAAATGACAGAATTTTTATTTTTGTTTTAATATCATTTTAGTTGTTTTGTGGAATACAAAAGCAGGCTTTCATTTTTAACATAGCAGATTGTCCTTGTGCTGTTTTCAATTAAAAGAACGTGAACTAATGGGAATAGGCATATTCAAGCTCCAAAAAAGCAGCATAAAAATGGTAAGACCAAAAAGTAAGCTATTAATTTCTGAAAATCATAACTCTGAAATCCAATCTGTATTTGAATATATTTAGTTATTTTATTTTATTTAGCTCTCAAATCCAATCTGTATTTTATTTCATAAATTAATTTTATTTTACAACAAAATTTATGATATGACTGCTTTAGAGTCCCAGAATGTTTATAGGAGAGGTGTTAAACACAGTACAGCACACAACTTTATCCCTGTTCCTTTCATCCTTCATCCCTCCTTCAGGGCCAGACAGCACAGGAAGCAGTTAGTGCGTTTTCTCTCAGAATGCTGGCAAGACTCTTGGGCTCACTGTGAACACTTCGGCACTACATTAAACATTTACAAAGCTCAAGCCAAATAAAAGAAGCTTCAAAACTGACCTCAGATCAGTCTGATGCAAGGTTTCTCAGATAGGTTTAGGTTTTAATTACCTTATCAGGCTCTCATCTGTCAGTGATGCACATCTGATTGGCTTTAAACTCTTACCTCATAGCAGTGGATTGGAACTGATTTTGTATGAATAATCTTGATGTACTATTCAGAGCTGCTTGACTTGAAGAACCTGAAAAATATCTTTCCCTGGCTGCTTTGGCAAATCATCTTTACTCTTCGTATTCAGCCAGAGCTGAAGCTCAGCCAGTTGGGTTGTCATGAGAGAGAAGCTCGACTCAGATCTTCCATCCTCTCGCTAGACGACAGCAAGTATTCAAAAAAAATAAATCCTGCACAAGAAACCATCTTCTATTCGCTTATTGCGCTCAGGGTGAAGCTCTGTGGACCACAAAGCTTTAACAGCAAGGTACCAACTGGCACACTTGATTATAATCTAGCATTTATGCATCCATCGTTTGACCTCCTAGTGGCCTACTACAATAAAACCCAATGAACCAAAGCATCATTTACGTTTTTATATTATTTATTATAAAAGCACATTAATTCAGTTAACAGATAAAATGACATTCTCTTCTTTGAGCATGTTCATAATTTCTGTTGTTTTATTAACCTTGCAGCATTATTACAGGTTCTTAAAGACGATTCCCATTTAAAAACACTGAATTGTTTTGCTGTTACAATGAAACATCAATACTACATAGACCAACAAATGTAAAAAAAAAAAAAAAAAAAAATATATATATATATATATATATATATATATATATATATATATATATAATAAAATAAAATAAAAATTACTAACCTAGAATATACCATCTCATATTACAAGGCTAAATTCTAAAATTCACAATTATTTAAGTACCATGATAATTTTATTTTATTTTTTTATCATAAAGGTCAGGGTGGTGCAACTGTTCTGAAAATATAATGAAGAAAAAAATGGTTATTATATTTTACAATGTAAAATATTCTTTACATTGTAGTTTGCCATAGTGTTTATTATTATTTTAAATAATAATAATAATATCTTGATTCTAAAAAAAAATTACAAATAATTTTAACACAATTTCATAGCTTATATTTAAACACCTTATTCTGCTAAATCAAAGTAATGTGGACTGACTAGCAAAATGAATTTGGTGCAGCCAACATGACAAAAAAGAAAAAGAAAACAAAAGAACAGCAAATGTTATGGTATTCAACTCAGCAAAAACTAATGATTTTTATGAATTAACAGTTCATTTTGAAGTATATATTTAAAAAAACAAAAAACTTTTTTTTTGGACGATAATGATCAAGATGTATACACTAACATACAGTATATTAAAGAATTTTATTTTATTTTTTGGCTACACCACGTGACATTTTTAAAGTCATTAAATATAAACTTTTCATGAAAAGGTGCCCCACTCCCAAATATATAGAAACAACATGAACATTTCTAAGAATTTAACACTTAGTTATATGATTATACAGTTATATGATTGCAATAATGTTGACTATAAGGGCTCAGGGTGCCTCTAGAAGAAGTACTTGAATGTGTATAACTTAAATTGCAATGCAAAAATGCAGAATAAAATAATCATCCCACCCTTCATGTTCATCTGTGAAAGTGCTCCTTGAACGATAATCAAATTCAGCATGTAAGAACAAGCGCACCTCACAACGCGAGGCATTACATCCCTCATTAGCCGCCGTTTGAAACAAGTTAGTCGGCCGTGGATGCCAGGCATTGGCTCTGACTGCTGTAGTATAGAAACGACAACGCCAAAAACTCTGATGTATTGAGTTGAGGAGAAAGGCAGTGGAGTGTGAAGTTGCATTATCAAATACAGATTTCCTGGCGAGCTCCTGAGAATCGCTCTCCTGCCGACGAGCGCCAACTGGCAGCTTCCCCCGCCTGGTGACACTGGCAACCCTGATGATGATGAGCTGTCAGCTCCCTTTATTCCGGGAGGGGAGCGGGAAAAGTCATCCCAGACGTTGCCAACTCTGACCCTCCCTGATGTTCTCAGGATGTTCTGCAGTCCCGTGTCGAAATGCAATGCTTGTGTTTTCCGTCAAGTTTCACGAAATCGCTAACTGTCTCCAAAGAAGGTACACAAAAACTGAGGCGCAGAAACCCAGACACAACGAACAGGAAAGATGCTAAACGTGTATGTTTCTTGTCATCCGTGGCTCCAGGTGAGTTCGGTTCCAAGGTGTCTACGGTTACTACCTTAAAACAAGAGGAAGTCTGACAGGTATTACCCAAGCTTGGGGACACCGCTTCATTTGTACTTCATTCAGCCGAACAGCAGTCTGACAAACTCGTACAGCCCAAAAGCTCGGTCTGGCTTCACATTCCGCTTTTTTTTTGCCTCGTGTTTATTGTTTGCGATGGGCAGGGGTTTGCCAAGTCCCGTCTTCCCCTCGGGCGGAAAACTGTCACTTTCCTCCTGGGATTCAGGCCTGAGTTTGACGGGACCGATGAGTGGGGCCTGACAAGACCGGCTCATCAGATTAGGACTAGCGTGCGCCGGTTGGCCGGACAGGGTTTGTTCCCTGCCTGCCATTTTATATCCTCAACCTCAACGTGTAATTAGAATCACTTGTCATGTCTGGTATATCACCTGGGCCCGACTGTGTCAGCTGTCAGCGAAGGAAATGTGATACTTATTCATTGCCTGTGTAGGCGTTCCACAGCAAGGTCGCTGGACGGACTGCACCTTGAGCTAACTGAGGGAGAAGTGTGGCCAAGTAGGAGTGTGTTTAACATCTGTTGAAGAGAAAGAGTGAAAGTGTGAGGGCGAGCAAGATGCTCGTGTAAAACCACAGTTTTGCACTTTGTAAGAGTTAATGTCACTTCCTGTGTTTAATACAAATAGCAACACTGACAAGTCCACAGGAGCACTCCAGGAAGCGCAGAGTTACTCGAACATGAGGCAGTACTTCTCATCTGAACAGGTTGAAGATGTAGAGACTTTTTGAATTGCATTGTTGTATTGACCATAGCAATCTTGCATTTTTTTGGTCATTAGTAGCCATTAAGTGAACATTTTCCTTACACCGTGAATACATGTGAGCATACATTTTTTTTCTTTTAAATCCATAAACATCAGTGAATAATGTTTGTTGCATTATTTACATCCTGAACTAACCTTGCTTCATCATAAAAAAGCCTAGTTTTCCAATATTCGTGAGACCATATGAATTTTGTGAAATGAATAAATAAATAACAGCTTTAGTAAATGGATTTTTTTCCCAAGAAATAAGAAAAAAATTTAATAAAATAGAGTTTTTTTTTATTATTATTATTTATTTGTATTTTTTAATGTCATTATGATATCAGGACAGTTGAATCACCCTGATATTTAGTAAACCCTAGCAAAATATCAAAATAAACAAACAAACAAAAAAAATGCTGAAATTAATTGTTTCAAATTGTTGTTTTGTTTTTTGTTTTGTGTTTTGTTTTGGTTTGTTTTTTTTCTGTTTGTTTTTGTTATTTTGTTTTGTTTGGTTTTGATTTTTGTTTTGTTTTGGTTTGCCTTGTTTTTTTCTGTTTGCTTTTGTTATTTTATTTTTATTTATTTTTTTGCATGTTTCTGTGAGTAGTCTGAACCATATGTCCTTAATTCAGATTTAATGTTTTCAAATTTCTTATTTGTAATTAGGCTTTTTCCTTCATCATATCAGGACAGCTGTATTACCCTTACATTTTTGATGAAAAATTAAATTAAATGCTGAAATAAAAAAAATTGTGTATTGAGGTGTATTCAAGTCGTATGAATTAGTATTTTTTTTTATAAATATAGTTTGGCTGAATAAGACTAACTGAAAAATGCAAACATAACATTGCAGGCTAGAGACAATCGAGTTTTGCACTTGTTGACTCGTTCGCACGGTAGCTGAAGACATCCCACAACTCTCTGTTCTTGAAAGGAGACGGTTGCCTGTGTGTGTTTCCTGTTTGCTGCATGTCACATTTCCTGTTCTGGTTGACATGCAACATTCCGCCAACACAGCATACACAAGATCCGTTGACCTATGACCTGTTCTCTCACCTCTGCATGCACATTTAGCCTTTTACCTGAAAATCAGTCCATCTACACGAGCACTCGCTCATGTATCCATTGTCTGCTTGCTCCCATGATCACGCAGTGCTGTTTTGTTATTATTCTTTTCTCTCTCGCTTGGGTGTCTCTGATTCAGCCCGACAGTTATATAACCTTTCCTGTCCCTTCTGACATCCCAAGCGGCCATATTTCTATGAGTAAACACACTCATCTTCCTCTCCCTCTATCATGGATTGATTCTGGTCTGTGTCCCCCAACTTTCCCTCCCTTCTCCCCTTCACCGAGTCGCGTCTCCCCGCGGCCACTTTCTGCATATTAGCACCCGAGGCCACACTGAGGAGGCAGATACGCATTGGCTGCCACGGCCGGTGAAAAACGAGCTTTGGAGAGGCAATAAATTGCATCCAATTTAGAGATGAAGGCAGAAATAAATTTCTCTTTTCCAAAGACTGAGAAAAGGAGAAGAGGAGGAAGGCTGGAAGAAAGCCTCCAGATAATTTGGTCACATTTTTTTTTCTTGCAATATTCCTTTGGAAATTTATTTTCTATGTTATGTGTTTTCTTTTTTTTTATTTAGAATTCATGAAATAATCATGCTCTCATGTTTGAGATTGCTTTTCTGTGTTTTCATCGGTTCTGAAATTAATCACTTTTGTCTCGGATGACATTTTTGCATCTCAACTCAAATGCGTTTTGAGTCAGCGGCAGTGTTTGGAGAAAATAAATTAATCAGACCTGATTTGGCATATACACCATTTCTTTCCTTGCTTTTTTCACCTCCTCTTCGTCTTCTCTTCTTCATTTTTCCTGTTCCTGTTGTTTTTTTCTGTTCACTTCATTCCAGTATCCCAAATAAACTGTTAAAAAACAATCAAAATCTTTTCTATCAAAGAGCTTTTGGAAATGTTTGGGAATCCCTTCCCTAAAATAGAAGTAGACAAGAGCAATCTTTCTCTTTTCAAACAAAAAGTGTTCCTTTTCTGGCCAACATGTATTGAAAAACATTGTTTTTGCTTTCGTTACCATATCTGTATTACCGTCACCAGCTGAACAACGTTTATCTTACCGTTTACCTTCCATTACCAAGTATAGCCCCTTATCAAATATCCCCTCCACCCTTTTGTCTCCAGAATTAGCCGAGTGATGGAATTATTCTCAAGTCCAATAAAATTCATCTGGGAAATAAGATATTATTATAAGCAGTCCAATAGTAATTCTTTTGGGAAGGATGTGATGTTATATGAACATTCAATTATACGAGCTAATTTACGACATTAATAACTAGATTAAAAACACACCCACCCTAGATAAGCTGCTCACTGCGCCAGCTGTTTATCACAGACTGTTCAGATCTGCCTCTGCTGGGTTTACCTTTGTTAGCGTAGCTGCTAATATGCTATTTTATCAAAGCAGTGTCGTTATAAGAAAAGAGTAATGTCTACTTTAGTTTAAGTAGACTAGAGTATATAAAGATTTGAACAGAGTTTAACAGATCTTACGACACTGTTTTCAACTAAAAATGGAAATCTTTTTCTGTTTTTTTTTCGTTCATTTACATAACGACAGCATTTTGGACCTTTGAAAATGGGTTTTACAAAGTGGCATCACCATCAACCGCAAAACTTTATTTTTTCTCTCAACCTTTTGCTGTTCAAAGTGAAGGAATTGCACACCTCTTGAAATTTAGCCTTGGATGTTGTATAGATTGAATAATCAAAGCTGATTGGATGTGAGCTCACTAACTCCGCCCCCAGACAATTTGACTCCACCCCTTTCCACCACTTCATGCTGTTCATAAAATATGGAAATTGCTAAAGTGGAGCTAACAGATCAATTGGTGGCGTGTTTTCATTACCGTAACTAAAACGGTAAAAAACGTTTTGTGCGCCTGAAAACACCAACATTTGAAAAAGGGTTTCAAAGTGCAAGTTTTTGTATTTTATTTGTGCAAATTTGTGAAAACGGTGACCTCATGCACATGCATATTATGTTTATGTGCTCAGGTGCATAGTGTTTCTTTACAAAGCGACATCGCCATCTACTGGCCTGGCATCCATAACACAGAATTTTTAGTTGCTTTTGTTGATTTCCTGTGACTGGGGATCGTTTTGACAACATTGTTGTCTGGACGCAAAACTTTTAATAAATGCAAAGGGAAAACTTTTCCATTTTTACTACACTGTTGCCATGTAAATGTACCCTGAGCTTTTGTTTTTATAAATAAATGTACTAAAAATCAATGTTTCACACACCCCGGTGGTTTATAAGGGAACTGCAGGAGGTTCGAGAGTTGCTGAAAAACGAATAGAAGCCATGAAAACATAAACATTAAAATAAATATTTTTAAAATGAAAACAATTCAAATAAAACTATATATTTAAAATAAAACTATATATTTAAAATAAAATACAACTTTTTACTTGTTTTCCTGCATGTCATGTGACCGTTAACTGACAGTATAGAACTGTGAATGTGGATGTTTTGTTAAATTATTGTAATATTAATGCAATCTCAGTGGGTACTTCAAGAAATTTTTTCGCTTTTCGTAAATTATTGAAGCGACTAGAGCGGCGTTGACAGAGCAAACTGAGATGCATTCGCCCTAGCATAGCTCTCAAGTGAGCCTCCCTTTCCATAACAATGCATTTTTAACAGTCTCTACGACATGTCTGGCTAGACATGGAAAGCGCATGCATGCATACATGCATCGTTGCAGTTCATGCTCAGTTCACGGTCGTGTGCTCGCATGTGGTGCTATGTTAATGCTAGCAACTGACAGCTGTGTCTTTACTCAGGTGATGCTTATGGAGAGACTGTGTCATCTTTTCTCGTGGTCTTTTTATAGATTTGAATGAAAGACCTTTAGAGGCCATTTAATGTGTTAAGCACCCCGCATCCGTAGGTATCATTTTCCAACCAGCTCAAAGATGTTTTTGCTGCGTTTGTTTGTTTGTGCTTTTTTACTCTTTTGCGGGCAGGAAATACACATGGGGCGCTTATTTTAGCTCCCCAAAAAGAACATGCACAACCACCACCAGCCTACGGTGAACCACAAGTGCGTTTGCAACTCATCCTACAAACATCAATCACAAACAAAGGTGTTAGCCACAGCTTTCTGCCACTTTGGCCTTTTCTTGTAAAGAAGTAGTGCTTTGAGGATGTTCCACTTATTATAACTATCCTATTCCTTCATGATGCTTGATAGTCACATGTTTTTAAGGCGGCCTTTGAGACTTTTATTACAGAATGTTTAGCAATTGAATCTTTATTTTAAAGGAATTTAATTACATAATATGAATATAAAATTATATATATATATATATATATATATATATATCATGAATATAATTACATGTTGTACGATTTCTACATGCAATACAGTTTAAAATTTTGTGGTCAGTAAGTTTTTTTTTTCTTCTTTCTTTCTTAAAAAAAGTAGTACTTTTATTCAGCAAGGATGCATTAAATTAAAAATAAATAAAAATAACACATTGTTACAAAAACAATCTATTTGAAAAAAATGCTGTTCTCTTTGAACTTTTCATTCATATATAATCCTTTAAATAAGTAAGAGTAAATAAGAAGTGTTTCTTTAGCAGTGAATCAGAATATTAGAACAATTTCTGAAGGATCATGTGACACTGAAGACCAGAGTAATGATGCTGAAAATTCAGCTTTGCATAACAGCAATAAATTAGATTTTAAAATATATTAACAAAAAAAAAAAAAAGTTATTTTAAATGAACTCATCCTCATCCACCACCAGTGTGCCGCATCCACCTGGATGATGCAACGGCAGCCATAGTGCGCCAGAACGCCCACCACACACCACACACCACACACCAGCTTATTGGTGGAGAGGAGACAGAGTGATGAAGCCAATCAGCAGATATGGGGATTGTTAGGAGGCCATGATGGTCAGAGGTCAATGGGCGAATTTGGCCAGGATGCCGAGGTCACACCTGTTTTATTAGTCTTTTCGAAAGACATCCTGGGATTTTTAATGACCACAGAGAGTCAGGACCTCAGTTTAACGTCTCATCCGAGTGACGGTGCTTTTTTACAGGATAGTGTCCCCAACACTATACTCGGGCGCTAGGACCCACACAGACCACAGGGTGTGCACTCCCTGCTGGTCTCACTAGCACCTCTTCCAGCAGCAGCCTAGTTTTCCCAGGAGGTCTCTCATCCAGATACTGACCAGGCTCAACCCTGCTTAGCTTCAGTGAGTAACCAGTCTTGGGCTAAAGGGTGACATTGCTGCCTTCAACCGGTTATGTATGTGTTTAGAATTGTTTTTAGATTTGTACATATACAAGTTTACTCATTTCTACCACTCCTCATGATGCCATTTTTAGTTTTTCCAACCAACCAAATGCACATGATTGTGGGATATTGCTTTGATGCCTTTCTGCCTCCCTATATTACAATTTTTCATGTAGTATTTTTCAGATTTACAGTCAGGATACAGTGGCAAGCAACTACTGGCAAAACAGGGGTGTGTAATCAGGACAGCTTGCAGGCCATACTCGAACCAACGTTTCCCATAAGAGTACCACAGCTACACATCCTACTTTTTTGATATACTGTTTTTTTACAATAGTGTGTAAAATATTCAGACACAGGAATTATTTATCCCAACTTTATCTTCTTTGACTTGGCCATCATTTCTGTCAGCCGTTTGTTTGGACGCCACTCTGTTTTGGAGCTCCGTTATAAAGCAAACACCTTTTCCTTCTCTCTAGTACTTTACTGTGGACCGCCACAGAGTAAGTATGTTGCTTTGGCTGAAGGGAAATCGATGTAGTCTCTTCACGGCACACTGATTTTGTCTGGCTCCTGAGAAATAATTAAAGAGTCCCTACACCACTCAGCCAATGTGACGATGACTAGCGCTCTTACATAAATCGATAGCTGCTTTTTTCTTTTACTATTATTAATTTATTTTTTTGCAATCTCACAGTAACACACGCATTCTCCTCCAGCAGTTGTGGGTCAGTGTGTCACTGTGCCATGTCAGCGATGTTGATACGTTTTGACAGGCTTTCCCCTAAAAAAGAAGAAAAACACCCTCCTCCCCCCAGCACATACAGTGGAGTGGGAGATACCATGTCAGAAACGGAGGGGGAGACGCCACACTATTCCTCCTTCATTACGTCACATGAGCAGGAAGCTGGAAGGCTGGAACGGAGGTGACCTTTCTGGCTGAGTTTCTGCACTGAGGCGATTTTTGTATGCTTGTTTTGTCTTCTCCCAATGTCATGTTTTAAAACTAATGTAGCTGCGCCATAAGGACAAGCGGTGTCTGTGAACACTTGAGTATTACATTGAAGTATTATGTAATATAGAAACCAGTGGCGTTTCCTACTTGAGAACCCTTATTGTTTTGAGCCAAATAAATACTGCTATGAATTGTAGTAGTAGTTGTTGTAGTAGTAGTAGTAATAGTAATTAATAATAATAACAATAATAATATATTTTTAATATTTAATTATATTACTAATTAATAGACTTTTAGTGACTTGTAATTCAACAATAACAACAACGATAATATATATGTATATATATATATATATATATATATATATATATATATATATAAATTATAATATTAATGTTATATTATTTTAATATATAATAATAATAATAGTAATTAAAAATAATAATAATAATAATAATAATAATAGAATTGTTAATATTTGACAATATATTACTAATTAATAGACTTTTAGTGACTGGTAATTCAACAATAACAACAACAACAACAATAATAATAATATATATATATATATATATATATATATATATATATATATATATATATATATATATATATATAAATTATAATATTAATTATTTTAATATATAATAATAATAATATATTATTATTATTATTATTATTATTATTATTATTATTGCATCCAACTATATTTTCAGAAAGGTATCTGATGATGATAATAATATTAATCTGTTTTATTAGTAACTTGCATCCAACTATGTTTTGAGAGGTAGCTTAATAATAACAATAATAATAATTCACTGTAATACTGTATTTTCTGGAAAATAAGTTGTACCAGACACACACAAGAGAAAAAAAATATATATTAGAAACCAGTTTGTATATTGCAGTAACACAAACTGGAGGTGTGATGGACTGTGATGTGCTTAAGGCTTTTGACAGCCATAAAGTAAAGTAATAATAATAATAATAATAATAGTGGTAGTAGTAGTAATTAAAAAAAAATATATATATATATAGAATTGTTAATATTTTATAATCTATTACTAATTAATAGACTTTTTAGTGACTTGTAATTCAACAATTATATTTTCAGAAAGAAAGGAGGTGTGATGGACTGTGATGTGCTTAAGGCTTTTGGCAGCCATTAAGTAAAGTCTAGCAAGGTTAGGAAGCATCAAATCAATGTATTGTGATGTGAATTGACTGCTGACTTTGATCAGCAGCCTTGGGAGTGCTTTAGCATTGAACACAGTGAGTGGGTTATGCAAATATATGGGCGGGGGTGGTACAGAGACTGAGAATCAGATGCTAGTGTCTGCTAAGAGTCATTACTAGCTTCCAGTTCATACACAGAGTGTGCCAAAATTATGTAGAATTATAAAATAAAATAAAACAAAATGAAATGAAATGCAATGACAGGTTAAAAAAAAAAGAAAACAAATGAATAATTAAAAAAAAATAAAAAATAGGTAAGAAGAATAAAATAATAATAATAAAAAAGGTCAGTGTATAAATCACATTGTATTATTAAATTTAAAAATAATGTAAAATACGTAAAAAATAAATAAATAAATATATTGAAAAATCCAAACATTATAAACACCGTAACCATGTATTTTAGATCCCCTCACTACATACAAATCCATTCAGTTGAATGGTATTCAAAAAAGGAATGAAAAATATAATAAGTATAGTATAAGACGTATATTATAAACAAATTTAAACACATTTATTTAAAGCAAAACTGAAACTACCTGCATGTGGGAAATGTGCAATACACAATAAACAACAGACTTTTTAGTAGTAACTCACATTGCATACAACTACTTTTTATCTTGGCTGTAGTTGAACTATATGAAATAACAAAGATATTTTGGTGAATGTGTCCATTTGAGCATCAGTGGTGCAGTGTGGTAGTTGTACCTCGGTCCCTGTCCCGAGGGGGCCACACAGTCTCTGCTTCTCTCTCTTTCCCTCCAGAGACAGCATTCTTATGCAATCATATCCATGACAGCTGTTGTTTTTAAAGGACTTTCTTCCTTTTTTGTGTTTGAGTCATTGATGGGGTTTACAGTGTAACAGTACAAACCAATACCAAACAATATGAACATTATATTATACAGTAAGAGAACATTCTATTATCATTTTTGCTCACCTTCATGTAGTTTCAAACCTGTAAGGTTATCTTCATTGTGTAAAACACAAAACGGCATTATATGGAAAAGAGCAGCATGAGCATTTTACTAAATATCTCTTTTTGCTTTTTAGGAAAAATATAAAATAAAAAAGTAAAATGGTTTAGGGGTTTAATACATGACGTTGAGTAAATAATGACCAAATTTGTCATTTGTAGGTAATCTATCCCTTTAAACGTGAACCCTAAATCCTTGTTGCCAGTTTGCAGAGAAAAGGACCATGGGACAACCCAAAAGGTAGCAGCGCTGCTAGGTGCGTCTCCTAACAAGATGACTGTTCAAAGGCTTTTTTGTGCTCTGGAGAACATGAAAGACGTGTTTAAAAATTTAAAAGCCCGATCTGTTCCAGTGCTATGGAGCGGCAGAGGGAAGCAGATTTTCACATCGTCGTAATTCCCCAGTCGCTTGCTTTGTAAATTAATTAAGATGTTTATGACAGCTGCTTGCACCTAATGGAATGCTTATAGACTTTTGTCATTAATAATTACTGGACTGCAAGGCTACTTCCTTTATGTGTTGTGGGGGATGTATGGACTCTTCTATGGCTACTGTATGTCCTGCGGTTAACCTCTTGTTTTGTTGGAAGTTGGGGGTCACTACACACTTGAGAGATTTGTGTTGAATTCCTGATAATTGCATTTTTTACGTATTTTATGCATACATATAACTGTAATAGGTAGTGTAGAATCTAAAGGCACCTGTAAACACCTCTTGTAGCACTAGAACAAAAACATTAAAAAAATGTTAACTGCAAGAAATAATTTTCAATCCAGTAATTTTAGTCTTTTCCAGTAAATATCAAAACATACTTAAAAAAAAGATACATTTACACAAGCAAAATGTAAGATTTTTTCACGTCCAACAATATAACAAGATTTATGCCTATAAAATAAAATAAAACTGCTTTTTTCATTTGTCATCTTGCTGCTATTCTACAAAAAAAAAAAAAAAGAGCATTTCAGTCTCTGTTTTTCAGTGAATTGTAGCACAGTTCTGCAATGCATATTTCATGTTCAAGGTACTGATATGATACATACCTGCTCAACTACGAACAGACAACCCGAAAAAGTTGACATCAGCTGAGAAAACCACCTTGGTGAGCTAAAATACATGATAAAATGCTAAAGAAATTTGGGAGCCACTGTGCTGGGGAAAGGGAAACTAGATTAGCCATATTGTGTTTGCTGGGAGCTCTGTGCCACACAAAGACACTGTTTTATCCAGTTCAGTCTCTTGCATAACACATACTGTAGTTATGAATTTGAATTCGATTTTGTTCTCTTGTAATGACTCATTTGACTTGATTTGAATCTGAACATGAATTTTATATTTTATTTTATTTTTGTGGCATTTGATCTGTCTGTTAGCTTTGAAGTCATCTATATTTGCGTTTGGTAACTATTACGTTTTAGAATAACTGCAGTACATTTTATTCTATTAGACATTGTCATCTACTTTTGACAGAGTAGAGTGTACTTTCTAAACAATAGTACAATGCTTTTGGCTAGCACTGAAGCACATCTGATGCAACCTCAATTATGGAGTGCTAATGTTCATGCTATCATGTTTGCAAGCCAATCCTTTCCAAGGGAATGTGCCATTGCAGAACTGTCCGGACCTACAGTTGCCACAAAGTGGTAACTTGGCAAGAAACTACCAAGTATCTATTAGCCCTGCCAGACTTTTTTCAGTAAACAAGTGCCTCTTTCTGTTAGCATACACAGTTAGCTTTGTATCAGGCAAATGCGTTAGCGTTTTGTTTTTGTTTATTGAAAGAAAATGTGAGTGATTTTTGAGTCCCTGCCTAAATACCAGTCATATAACTAGTTTTGCAGTGATGCCAAGACTTATTTCCTGCAGTGGAAATGGATTTGTCTTCTCATCAAAAGAGAAAGCAATATTTATACAGCCAGTGCTTTCAGACAGAAAGCCCCAGAGGCTCATGTTACTTCAGAGTCAATGGAACAAATTAATAAATAAATGGCCCCATTTCACTGATTATGAGACTTGTTATATTTTAGTGCCCTTGTGTTTCCTCAACCTCATTGTTCTCTCAGAGGAGTAGGAGGTGGTATGTATGTTCATAGGTGATAATGTAGTTCCTGAACATATATAGATTCCTCTATATTAGAAAATTTATTTTCTAAGTTATATAGAATGATTTCTGAGCGATCATGCAACACTGAAGACTGAGAGTTCTCAGAGACTGAGAAAATTCAGCTTTGCATCGCAGGAATAAATTACGTTTTAAAATATATTCAAATGTAATATATAATATGGCACTTAGATAACTACATAATGCACTTGTTTTATGTGGAAACATTTGAACTAGGTTGTTTTTAAAAGTAAATTATTTTTAGGGAATTTCTAGTAGGTTTTTACCCAGAATTTATCTTAAAATAGGGATAGTTCATTCAAAAAAGAAAATTCTGTCATTAATCACTCAGCCTCATTTCGTTCCAAACCCGTAAGACCTTCGTTCATCTTCAGAACACAAATAAAGATATTCATGATGAAATCCTGGAGCTTTCTGACCCTGCATAGACAGCAATGTAACTACCACTTTCAAGTCCCAAAAAGGTAGTAAGGACGTCGTTAAAATAGTCCATGTTATGTTCTTTGGATTAAGTGTTTTCGGTTTCTTAAAGGGGACTCTAATTTTGAAAATTACCTGACTAAGCAAGGGAGCAGCCATTTTTGGTTCAGTTTGCTCAACTCTCTCAGACTGTAAGCTCCATGTGACTGCTGCTTCAGTTTTCTTTAATGTTCATGCCTTCGAAAGCATTGTCAGTAAGTAATTTTTGTAAAATGTGTAAATTGAGGATATTTTCTTTATTTTCTATGCTATATTGGTAATAATTAAGTGTTTTATACACCAATTGCTTAACTGGTAACTCTGCTCTGTTAGCCTGTATATTGTGTATATATTTTACATTCTGTTTACTAAAAGTACTTTATTTGTGTATTGTTTTTGATAGTTTCACTCTCCTTTGAAGCATATTGGAGTAAACATCAGGAGTTTTTCGAAAACTACACCCTGACTCCAGTCTTTATTTGAAGGGAGTTTGGCTTGCTGCTAAATTGTGTTCATACATATGGAAACACACAAGGAGAGCAGTATAGTGAAATGACATAAACTCAGCTGGCTGAATATCTTAGCAGAAGCATACAGCAGCAAGTAGCGAGCATCATGGCTGAAAAGTATCCAAAAGAGATCACACCAGAGAAGATACAAAATAAAGGTAACAAAACATCTGACGCATCCTCTAAAAGTTCCATAAGGACTTCAAGGTCTTCAAGATCTTCAGTTGGTGTTGCTGCAGCACGTGCTAGAGCTAAAGCAGAGGCTGCACGAGCACGTGTCACTTTTGCAGAGAGAGAAATTGCAATTAAGGTGGACACAGCCAGGCTACAAGCTAACTTGGAAGCCCTGCATCTGGAAAAAGAGGCTGCAGCTGCAAGTGCAGAAGCAGAAATATTAGAAGCAGCAGCAGAGTGTGAGGATGAGGAGCCATATGAAAGGAAAAGTCACTCTTCATCAGCCCAAAGCACAGAAAAACGTGTTTGCGATTATGTCAGGGACCAAGCTACATATCTCAATGAGCAGGCCAACTTAGCCACAGATCCGCCTCATGATTGCAAATCTGAACCAGATCAAGTAACGGATCAGAACCAGTTTACCCCTCAAACTGAACCAAATATAGTGCATGTGAATGATAGCCAGTATGTCGTACTTGATGCATGTTCTTCATCTTCATCTCTAAGAGTGCCAAAACTGCAAAAGGTAAAACTCCCAAGGAACACGAAAGAGGAGTCAATAGAAAAACCAGTCAGCAATAAATGGCAGCAAAAGTGCAGTGGTGCATTAAGATATTTGCCACAACACTCAGAAACTTCAGACATGATGGACCTAGTGAAATTTCTTGCACGTCGTGAGCTGGTGAGTAGTGGTTTAACACGCTTTTGATGATCGCCCTGAAAGTTACAGAGCCTGGAGGTCCTCTTTTATCAACACTATCAAAGACTTGGGTCTTACAGCCAGTGAGGAGCTAGACTTGTTGTCAAAGTGGCTTGGTAAAGAATCTTCAGAATACGTGAGACGTCTCAGAGCAGTTCATATAGGAAACCCAGACACAGCCTTGAAAATGGTCTGGAACAGACTTGATGAATGTTACAGCTCACCTGAAGTAATCGAAAGTGCACTGTTTAAGAAGTTAGACAGTTTTCCCAGGATTTCAGGTAAAGACAACCTCAAACTAAGAGAGCTCGGAGATCTTTTAATGGAGCTGCTCTCAGCCAAAGAAGACGGCTATCTACCAGGATTAGCTTACTTGGACACCGCCGAGGCATCAGACCCATTGTTGAAAAACTGCCATATTCCTTACAAGAGAAGTGGATTTCTCAAGGCTCAAAGTTTAAGGAAGAATTTGGTGTCACTTACCCTCCTTTCTCGTTCTTTACTCAGTTCATTTGCAATCATGCTAAAACACGAACGATCCAAGCTTTGCCTTTTCCAGTAGTTACCGCCCACAGTATGAAGGACTCACTGTGAAACGTACTAACTTCAAGACACCAGTGTCGGTACACAAGACTGACATCTCTCATAGTACATCTCAAGATAAAATGCCTTCTAGAGACGATCCAGCTAAATTCTGTCCAATCCACAACAAACCCCACCCTTTAAGGAAATGTCGAGGCTTCAGATTGAAAACAATCGACGATCGAAAAGCATATCTAAAAGAACAAGGGATCTGCTTCAGGTGTTGCTCATCATCATCACACTTCGCACGTGATTGCAAAGTCATTCTAAAGTGTGATGAATGCAACAGCGACAGTCACAACTCAGCTCTGCATCCTGGTCCACCCTCATGGACACCAAAAACCCAAAGTCATTCATTACAGCATGGCGGGGAGGGTGCAGGAGAAATTCCGACAACACAAGAAGTGAGCTCCCTTTGCACTGAAGTTTGTCACGGCCTTTCCACAAAATCTTGCTCCAAAATCTGTCTTGTCAATGTGTTTCCTGAAGGTCATCCTGAGAATGCGGTAAAGATGTATGCTATGCTCGACGATCAGAGCAACAGATCTCTGGCCAGATCAAGATTTTTTGACATATTCAACATCAATAGCATAGCATCTCTTTACAGCCTAAAGACATGTGCAGGGTTGATTGAGTGTTCAGGAAGAAAAGCAAATGGCTATCGGATTGAAGCAGCAAACGGTGGAATTAGTCTTGCTCTTCCAACACTTATTGAATGTGATGAAATACCCAACAACCGCGATGAAATTCCGACACCAAGCCGCTCTCCATCAACCTCACCTCAAGCATATTGCATCTGAAATCCCAGCTCTGGATCCTGAAGCCCACATCCTCCTGCTGCTTGGACGAGACATGCTCAGAGTTCACAAAGTGAGGAAACAAATTAATGGCCCAAACAACACACCTTTTGGTCAAAAACTGGACCTAGGATGGGTTTTGGTTGGGGAAGTATGCTTAGGAGACGTGCACAAGCCCAGTGTTTCCAGTTTCAAGACAAACATCTTAGAAAATGGAAGACCCTCACTGTTTATTCCTTGTACAAGTCACGTACACATTAAAGAAAAGATCACCAGCAACTTAACAGCTCTGCATACAGCTCATGACTTTGAAACCCACTGGAACACGAACAAAGATAATCTTGGCCAGACTCTATTTATAAGATCAGAGAATGACAATAAGTCTGCACTCTCCAACGAGGATGAAGTCTTTCTAAAGATTATGGAGAAAGAAGCTTTCCAGGATAATTCCAACAGTTGGGTGGCACCTCTCCCCTTTAGGTCTTCACGACCAGTTCTTTCAAACAACAGAGAACAAGCTTTAAGCCGCCTCTCTTCCTTGCGACGTACACTAGAGAGGAAGCCAGATATGAAAGAACAGTTTGCAACCTTCATGCAAAAACTATTCGACAGTGACCATGCAGAACTTGCAGCTCCACTACCAAAGGGAAAAGAATGCTGGTACTTACCACTATTCGGAGTCTATCATCCCAAAAAACCTGATCAGATCAGGGTAGTATTTGACTCCAGCGCAGCATGAAGGTATCTCTCTCAATAATGTACTCCTCACCGGACCAGACCTTAATAACAGCCTCATTGGTGTCTTGATGCGCTTCAGGAAAGAGTGTGTAGCAGTGATGGCAGACATACAACAAATGTTTCACTGTTTTGTTGTGAGAGAAGATCATAGAGACTACCTACGCTTCCTATGGTATCGTGATAATGACCTTAACAAGGACATTGTTGAATACAGGATGAAAGTCCACGTGTTTGGCAACAGCCCTTCCCCGGCAGTAGCAATTTACTGCCTAAGACGAGCAGCAGAGAAGGGTGCTCCGCAACACGGTCCAGACACCAGACACTTTGTGGAACGTGGATTCTATGTGGATGATGCATTAATTTCCTTGCCAACTGAAGAGGAAGCGATAGACCTACTGAAGAGGACACAAGCATCCCTCTCTGAATCAAACTGCGACTGACACATTTACGTTTAAAGTATCAGTCAACGACAAACCATTCACACGCCGTGGTGTCCTGTCCATAATCAACAGTCTCTTCGATCCTCTTGGTTTTGTGGCTCCTGTCACTATACAGGGGAGGTTTTTACTCCGAGAGCTAACCATTGAAGGAATAGACTGGGATGAACCACTGTCACAAGAGAAACGCGGTGAGTGGGAAACATGGAGACATTCGTTGAAAGACTTGCAAAACCTTCACATTCCTCGTCCTTACACACCCAACTCTCATTCAGAAGCAAGTCACAAAGAAATCTGTGTTTTCTCTGATGCATCGACAAAAGCCATCGGAGCTGTAGCCTATCTCAGGGCAGTAGGTGGAGATGGACAGATCAGCATTGGCTTCATCTTAGGAAAAGCAAAATTGACGCCAAAAACCAGCCTACCATACCCGATTAGAACTTTGTGCAGCAGTCTTAGCAGTGGAGGTAGCAGAACTCATTGTTCAAGAGATTGACTTCAAACCGGATGCTATTACCTTCTACTGTGATAGCAAAATTGTACTCGGTTACATCTATAACGAAACTAAACGCTTTCTACGCCTATGTCCATAACAGAGTACAGAGAATCAGACAATTTTCAGAACCAAAGCAGTGGCGATACATACCCACAGAGCACAACCCTGCTGACATTGCTTCCAGGTCCATCCATGCATCTCAACTCGTGAAATCTAACTGGTTTACAGGTCCGGCATTCCTGCATAAGCCACATGAAGATGACGTCATTATGACAGACAACTTTGCGCTTGTGGACCCATATTCAGATACAGAAATCAGGCCAATTGTGACAGCTTGTATCACAGGAATGAAGGATAAACAACTCACCTCGGACAGATTTCAGAGATTCTCCTCTTGGAAATCATTACAAAGAGCCATTGCATCGCTCATCCATGTAGCTTGCTCTTTTAGATCCTCCAATGAATCCAACACATGCAGCGGTTGGCACCTTTGTTCACAAGCACACACTGTAAGTGAGCTGTTAAAAGCTAAGAATGTGATAATCCGCTCTGTGCAAAAGGAGTCGTTCAGCAAGGACATAGAAACACTCTCTAAGGGAGGAAACATAAGCAGCAAAGTTCCACTCTCAAAACTGAATCCTTTCTTAGATGAAGATGGCCTACTCCGAGTCGGAGGCAGATTAAAACTTGCAGATGTAAGCTACCCTGAAAAAAACCCAGTCATCTTACCTGGCAAGCATCACGTTTCTGCGTTACTCATAAGGCACTACCATGAACGTGTGGAGCACCAAGGCCGCATATTCACAGAGGGGGCCATTCGTGCTGCTGGATTATGGCTTATTGGAGGCAAGAGATGCATAAGCAGTATTCTTCATGCATGTGTAACCTGCCGTAAACTTCGTGGTAAACTAGAAATGCAGAAAATGTCAGACTTGCCACCAGAACGACTTAGTGTGTCACCACCCTTTACTTACACTGGCTTAGATGTCTTTGGCCCTTGGACTGTGGTAGCTCGCCGCACAAGAGGAGGTCAAGCTCTCAGTAAACGCTGGGCAGTGCTTTTTACCTGCATGAGCACCCGTGCGGTTCACATTGAAGTCATTATGTCTATGGACTCTTCAAGTTGTATCAATGCACTTCGCAGGTTTTTCGCGATCCGTGGCCCTGCAAAACAACTGCAATCTGACTGTGGAACCAACTTCATTGGTGCTTCCAACGAGCTTGAATTCCACAAAGTAGTTCAAGAAACAAAGGTGCAAAGATACATCAATAACGAAGGATGCACATGGGCTTTCAACCCACCACACTCCTCCCATATGGGAGGTGCATGGGAGAGAATGATTGGTCTGGCTCAGAATTCTTGACTCAATGCTGATGCGGAAGGACACTCTAACCTCTCTGATGAAGTGCTTAGTACACTTATGGCGGAAGTGACAGCAATTATCAACAGTAGACCTCTAGTACCTGTTTCTATGGATGCAGAATCACCCCTGGTACTTACCCCAGCGATGCTCTTAACACAAAAAGCAGGTTCTCCACCTCCGACAGGAAACTTCTCCGAAAAGGACATCTACAAACGCCAATGGCGGCAAGTACAGAGCCTAGCCAACCAATTCTGGTGTCGCTGGAAACAGGAATATCTGCAAACCCTGCAAGTTCGTCACAAATGGCAGGAGCCATACCCAAACATCCAGGAAGGTGACATAGTACTACTAAAGGACAATCAAGTAGCCCGAAATGAATGGCCCATGGCACTTGTCACAAGTGTTTTCCCTGGTCAAGATGGAAAGGTTCGGAAGGTTGAACTTAAGGTGACTAAAGAAGGGTCCAGCAAAACTTTCCTGAGGCCTATATCTGAAGTCATTCTCCTGCTTGGAAAATAAGAAAACAGTTTAAACAGTTGGTTATAGATGACATCTTTATAGATGTCAGGCGGGGAGTGTTATGTTCTTTGGATTAAGTGTTTTCGGTTTCTTAAAGGGGACTCTAATTTTGAAAATTACCTGACTAAGCAAGGGAGCAGCCATTTTTGGTTCAGTTTGCTCAACTCTCTCAGACTGTAAGCTCCATGTGACTGCTGCTTCAGTTTTCTTTAATGTTCATGCCTTCGAAAGCATTGTCAGTAAGTAATTTTTGTAAAATGTGTAAATTGAGGATATTTTCTTTATTTTCTATGCTATATTGGTAATAATTAAGTGTTTTATACACCAATTGCTTAACTGGTAACTCTGCTCTGTTAGCCTGTATATTGTGTATATATTTTACATTCTGTTTACTAAAAGTACTTTATTTGTGTATTGTTTTTGATAGTTTCACTCTCCTTTGAAGCATATTGGAGTAAACATCAGGAGTTTTTCGAAAACTACACCCTGACTCCAGTCTTTATTTGAAGGGAGTTTGGCTTGCTGCTAAATTGTGTTCATACATATGGAAACACACAAGGAGAGCAGTATAGTCCATGTGACATCAGTGACTCAACCATAATGCTATGAAGCTACAATAATACTTTTTGTGTGTAAAGAAAACAAAAATAACGACTTTATTCAACAATTTCTTCTCTTCGGTGTCAGTCGACACGCATTCACAAGAGTACCACAACGTATGTGTGTGGTGCTGCCGACACAGGAGCCGGCGTTCTGACGTAGAACCCATAATTTGTGTTCGGAAGATGAACAAAGGTCTTACGGATTTGGAATGACATGAAGGTGAGTAATTAATGATAGAATTTTCGTTTGTGGATGAACTGTCCCTTTAATTAATATCCAGTAATAACCAGCAGGTCTGCGCAGCTGCCCGCTTTCTCCACCACTTTTTAAAACACAACTTAGCTACCACAAACTACACTGTAGCATTGACAATTTTTAGCAAGGAGATAAAAGTTTGTTTTGGTTGTAGGCCGTCCACCTCATTGGCCCCCCACGTCACATATGTCCAAATAAGTGCAGGATATTGAAGCATTAAGCTTGAACCCCGTTGGCTGGAAAGTGACTTCTCTGATCGACTCGCTTCTGTAACAAGAGCCCCTTTGATCTTCACAGCACACTGGGAAGAGTGCTGGCCGAGCTCTCAGTTTTTAATTATGAAAACATGAAAGATAGATGCGGAACTAAGTGCCAGGCACGACCGCGTACAGTAGCCGAAAGAGAGAATTCCTCCTGCAAACATCTTGAGAGATCCTCTGATATTTCCTCCCCTCTGCTGGACCAGAGGATATGCAGTAATACTGTGACATTAATTAGAGGATTGACAGACATGTAATTCAGCTAATAGGGAGCTTTATTACCTGAGAGGTTTGCTGAGGCAATTAGCTTTATTGGCCGGTGCAGGATATGGACCAAGCGGACTCTCTGGTCTTCCTCCCGGTTTCACCATTACAGTTTCCTCAATTCAATGAGCTGAGAACAGCATGCTGTATAGGCTGATGTCCCTGCGGATTGTGGGGAGTGTGTTTCCTATGCCACTTTACTCAAACACACATACGCCAGACTAGACGTAGTGTCTGACTGGGATTATAAAGGATGTTTAATTCATCTGCACTCAAGCCACTAGCTTAAAAGTCTGTCTGCTTCACCATTGTAAAGGTGTCTGAGAGATGGGGGGTGGGAAAAGAAAAACATTCAAGTGAAATGCTCAGGGAGGGTGAGCGCGGTAGACGCTGCCTTTAGATGTGGTCAGGTTTGGAAAGTACGACGACCCACACTCCTCAAGACGACGTTAGCTGCCTCAGAGTTCACAAACTCAGTGGCTGGGTGAGATGAAAGAGATGATATGCAAGTGCTTCAGTTGCAATCCACACTGCCACGTTCAGAAGTTGATACATTTGCTGTGCTTTTTTGGTTTTTGCACTGACATTTTGAGATGAATCAACAACACGCGCACAGACCCGGGAAAGTCTGGGATGGAATTTCTCGTCATGTTCATTATGAGTCATAAAGTCCGCACTTTTCAGATGTCTCAAGAACCAATTGCTGCTTTGCCAGTGTGTGGATGCAATTGAACATCATGTGACATCTTGTTGTGATTTCTCTGCAAGGACAGTTTGTTACGACAAACATAATTTACACTGCATCAGTGGGAGCTACTGCTGATTTGTAAATCTATCCATATATAAATTATTACTGTTCATGACGGTAGGCTGCAAGAAAAATCCTTGATTATCAAGATGATTCATTAGTGGTGTTTGCAAAGTCAAACATTGCTATTACTACTTCTCATACTTAACAGTAAATACTAAAATGTGGTACATAACTCTTATGACATGAACGATAACTCAAATTATGTGGCTTTTTGACGAGAAGTGTTCCATTTACTTTACAAAGAAATAAAAAAAAGTAGACTTGCATTGAAGAAGGGACCTGAGTAATACCAACTCTACTTATATCACTAGCTGTGTTTCCATTACCATTCAAATTGCGCAAATTAAAAATGCGTCCAGTGGAAACATGTTAATTTTTCAAAAACTCCCATATATCACAAAAAAGTTTTTACACTCGCATGAGGTTGTTTTTCAGGCAGTTCGAAAAAGGAATATTTCGCGTACGTAGAAGTCACATGATCATTCTTGAACTACTGTATAACCTCCAAGAAACACTTAATACATGGCCAAAATGACGTTTTAGTTGCATACATCGGTTAATTGAAACCACCCAGAAATCTCCAATAACCATCTACCTTTGCTTAGTAACCTCCCAAAACACTTTAGCAGCCACTTAATGAACTTCATTGAATTTCTACACTTTTTTTTTTCTTTTGGAAAATGTATAGGCTACAAATATTTTCATAGGTTGGCTATACATTCATACTACCATAATGTTTGTTATCTTACAACATAACTGAGGAGAATTTTCATATTTTATAAGAAAAGACAAGACTGGCTTTGTTCCAACTGTATGACAAAAGTTACATCTTGATCGCTCAGCCTCCCATACGGTGAGCTATGTCTAGCATGGTAGACACATGGGAATCTGAAATAGCTCTTGGCTGTAAGATATGTTCAATATGCCTCCATATATTTATGGTGTTTTGTTAAATTAGCTTCATAGAGTGGCAGAGAGTGTGAAGCTGGTTAGAAAGACATAAAACTCAAATTCCTTAGCTGAACCACAGACCACAACACTGATTTTCTCACACGCACACACACTGAAAGATTACTACTTCTCTCATGTCCGCAATTGGTTAATGCAGCCGCAATCCCCGCCCCGAGGAGACGACTTTGGTTTGCTAAATAAATAGATAAATTCATTTAATTATTTTGTAGCTCCCTGTCCTGGCCTTGACTCAAGGGCAAATTTAGCTTCTCTCCGTAAAGTAAACATATCTTAGCACTATGCAAACGCTACATGGAATGTAATTCTTAGCATGGGAAATATTAGGGAAGGAAAAATATCCAAACATGTCAGTGTAGACTCGGCATAATTTGTTTTTATGAACATGGCTAAACCGACGGCTTTAGTAGGACGTTCTGTGTCACCGAGGTCCAGTCAAGTATGTTACAGGGTGGTCTTGTTGAATGCTGGGAGCTGTGTTTATGATGGAGGTTCAGATTTCATGGGGAGCTCAGCTGGGGATCACAAATGGATTACTAAGGAATGGGAATGCTGGAGTGTGGGAGAGGACGGGGCCCTCGGCCCCTCGAGTCATGTCCGCTAGCTGAACATCTGAAGGAACTTCATCTGTTCATGCAGAAAGGGTGAGGATTGACAGATTATAGAAGTATTTGCTTTCAGATATGACTTCCAATTTAACATGTTTATACAACAGCTACAAATAACTGAAGTCAGTCCCTTTTAACATAGCTGTTGTACTATTACAAAAGATTGAAAAGTTGGTTGAGTCCTGAAAATTTTAGGTAGTCAGTTTGGTTATAGAATACAGATGTCACTCTAGATTATAACCAGACTGTGTGAACGTTTCAAACAGGACTAACAACTGTATTTTGATATTGTGTGAACGTAGCCATGCAGAGATGACCGAGGGGACCTTGTCTGCAATGGAGTGTAGCTTTAGTGGACCACAAGCTAGTGTAGAATCAGCATTCTGAGGAATAACTATGCATTATCCGCATTTCCTTCCGATCAGCTGGTTACTGTATTCTCACGTGCGCTCCGCTAACGACTCCTGTGCCTGGGCCCGTAATGGTTCTGCTGTGTTGCGGGACCGATTTGGCGTAATCATCGTTTGTTTAAGCACTCGGCTGAATGAGCTTCTGTTGTGCTGCATCTTAGCAATAACAATGGCGCTTATCGTCCGGACTCCCTGCGGTACAATTAAAATTCCGTTGGAGTCTCCAATCTGCCTGCCAGCCATGCCTGCTGTTCATGTGCCCTTCCTGGGCCTACGTCAATCCCCGTTGCTGCTATGTATTATTCACAAGCTACCGGACGATTTTGGGGACTTACCTGGAGAGTCCTGGGCTTCAGAAAGCAGGAGGATGGAGCAAAGTTCTTGATGTCCAGCTTCATAAATCTTAAACTTACTCTTTAATGGTCTGTGACCTGTAGATCAATGGTTCTAGTAGTGACAGGTCTGATCTGATCAGAAGTGCAAGGAAAATCATTGCTGAGAACCACCGATTCCTTCCAGAAATGTTCCTCTACTTGTTTACCGTGGTCTTGTATTTTACATGATTTGTCTTCAAAACAAACTTCTGCTTGGTTTCTCATCATGTTCTCCTTTTCAACGTGACACTACGACAATGTAATTTCTACGTCCTCTAAAACTAATTTGGATGTAAATCTGCTATTTGTGGAGATGTCAGTTGGCGAATTGTTCAGTGGGAACCTGTGGAGCCAGCCACGGCGGCTTGATTTTAGTTAAAACCAATTAGAAATGACCAGAAATAACAGCGCCTGGAGATGAAGTCATTTTTCTCTTGAACCTCCCTGGAGAACGCAAGGCCTCTCTACGGAGTTCCTTAAGTGTTTTAGAATATTAGGAGGAGAGATGATGAAAATCGTCAAGCTTTTTTAATCATTGCATTTTGCATTTGAAAGTTTATGAAGTATAATAAGGCTAAGTGTGTCAGTGCAAAACGGGTAAGAGAATGTCGGAATGACTTTGACGGAACAAAACTTGGATGACATCTGTCCTCTGTTCTGATTAAATAACTCTACTTATAATTTGCAAGGTGATATGTCATTTAAAAATGCACTCTATGTGTACATGAAGGATATCATAATCTGCTAGATTTGTATTGATTATAACAGTTCTTGCAGAAGCATTCCTGGTTTTCATAATATGACATATGGGTGGAGATGAGATTAGTGTTGGTTTTTATAGACCAGTTGGTTATTCAAAGATCTTCAATTTCTAATTAATGTTAACCTCAGAGTCAGGTTCACTCTATAGAGCCCCAGCAAGTGGTAAAATTCTCAAAAACAAAATAATAGCAAAGCAAATAGCTAATCTCAATATATTAACTATTTGATTATCTAAGAAAGGTAATGCTTTCTATACAGTGCATGTATGTTTAGACAGGACTTTACTGTACATTTTTTTTTCTTTAGCTAGGCAGGAGAAATGTTCATAAGCATAATCTGTAATCTGCTAAAGAATGTGCACTGCATGTTATTTTCTGACCAGTTGCTAAACCAAAATGTTTTCTATAATTTAGATGACAGGAGGAATGATTCATACAAGGATATTGACGGAGGAAGGACGGGCATATTATTGTCTCTTAATGATGCTGTACCTCAAACAGAAGTGGACGGAAATCTGTGCAAACGTTTGTGGTTGACACAACTTCCTTGTAACATTTATCCATGCTAAGGCTAGTTTCTCTTGACTTGCAAATACAAAACTTGAGCTTGTATGATGTTGATAGACACTATTCCATCCAGAATCCATATTTGTAACCTGCGAAACTGTGGGACTGCTTATCAGTTTTATAGAATTTACCATTATTTGCTAAATTGTAAGCCTAAGTCAGAGCTATCCAAACCTGTTCCTAGAGGGCCACTGTTCTGCAGAGTTTAGCTCCAACCCTAATTAAACACACCTGAACCAGCTAATCAAGGTCTTTAGACCCACTGAAAACTTACAAGCAAGTTGGAGCTGTTTGGAGCGAAACTGTGCAGGACGTTGGACCTCCAGGAGCATGATTGGACACCTCTGGCCTAAGTAGATTGTAGAAACCATTAGCACCAATGGTCTCTCCAATCTACTTATGTCTATGATGCTTTTGGGAAATTCAGCACAAGTAGATTGTAGAAACCATTAGCACCAATGGTTTCTACAATCTACTTATGCTTACGATGCTTTTGGGAAATGCAGCCATCTTCAGTATGTGGAGTTTGTGGCCTGTTGGTTAGCACATGAACTCTGACATCTTGAACAGTAATAGAGGCTCGATTCTGACCCATGTCATTTTTATTGTCTTAAGATACACAGGATACACTTAAGATGCAGGGCACCTACATCAGGCACATTTATATTTCTTGGGATGGCTAAAACACGGGGGCGGTCTTTAGGATGGGAAGCGTGTTTTTTTTGCACTGTTTTTTCGCTTTCACTTTCGAAATCGATCACATTCAGCAAGGAGGGGAAGGGAGGGCAAGGCTTGTGAATGGGGGGGCAAGGGGGCAACCCCCACCCCCGGTGCTGGCCCTGATACCCAGCAACAACAAATGGCCCATACTTCGATTTTTTTATTGTTGAATTATATTGAGTCTAAGACTTTCATATCTTGCAATGGATACTAAAAATGTCATACTAAAAAAAATTACATTGAGTCCTGAAACATTTTGCGTAATTGTAGGATACCTACCTAAAACCAGGGGACCTTTCTTCCAATATATCACAATTGCGTTGGGGTCCACCAACCCTCAAGCAAGCCACCCATCTCCATCTTTGTCATTATCCCCCACTCAGCTGTTACTTTTCCAGAGGTGTCTATACCAGCCTTGTCCTTGTATGGCTGAGAGAGCCACTGTCCTCCCCCCTCACCGGTCTCCGTAGACTGAACAGTGAATGAGGATAAGTGTGAAGCAGCAGTCAATGAATCAAGCAGTCTGACCGGCAGCAGCCGGGGGGAAGAGAGAACGTTGAGCGGGCCCCCCCACGGGACTGGCCTCGCATTAGGAACTTCCTCGCCTGTGTGTTTCTGCCACAGGTTAAATGGATCGTTCCCATTAGCTCGGTGAGGGGACAGCTCCATTACGTGAAGGAGACTCTAACTTTGAATGTCACGGAGTGCCGAACCCCTGCACAGCGCGTCAAGCACCCTGCCGGAGAGGCCTCGCTGACAATAACCATCCATGATAATCATTTGCTGTCAGGCGCTAAGGAAGCTGAAATTATGATGCACAGCCTGCTCGACAGACCCAGGCAGGGCACTCTTCTGTGCCGCTGGTTGGATGGCGACAGAACCTTCTTGCTCACACATCTAGGGACCAGAAATTGAATTTGGACCCTGCGCACATCCTTTGTATTCTGATATGAAACCAGTTTCACTATATTTCTTATCATTTTAGATAAGGAATAAAGACCCTGCCTGGTTATGCAGGTCTAAGACCAGTTTTGTTATTTCTTAAACATGAGCGTGACACTGTTTCACAAGGAGAAGCTGAACCCAGATCAGCATGGCTCTGTCACCGGGTTTTTCCCCATCTGTGATACAGACGGCTTTACCTGGCAGGAATGCGGGCGACTCAGCCCTCTGTGGCAGATGTGCTAAAGGTTAACTTCAAACAGTCATCAGTGTGCTCGGCATATGGAATCTACAAGAGGAAGAAAGCAATGAATGATGGCTGTGGACATGCTTAGAATATTTTCCAGGAAATACCCAGCACACTCTTATTGGCACTATTTTTCTATGACAGTTTTTATGAATGGTAATATATTTTGATTCTGAAATAGTTAAAAAATGAGATGGGTTAAGTGTGGCTTTTTTAATGATTTATAATGAAGTGTATGCACCCAAAATATTGTCTAGATTATATCAGTTTTGTATGACTCACCTGTAGACATCCGGAAAGATGACCTTTAGCTTGGCTGATGCAAAAAGCAGAAATTATCATGAGTAAGTCTTTAGCCTTGAGTTGACTTTCATGTCCACAAATGATAACAAGCATATTTTTATGTCAGAGCCAATGTAACATCTAAAGGAATTATGTTTTGTGCATGTATTCTGAGGATGGTACAGTTTGTTTTGGCAAAGCTATCTATCTATCTGTCTGTCTGTCACAATCTCTCCATCTATTGGTCCACCAATCCATTATCCATTGTATCGGTTTGTCTTTCTTACAGTTATATATCTATCTATCTATCTGTTTGTCTTGCTGTCTTTATCTAAATCTAAATGAACAAAGGAAGCATTTCCTTACTGTCCTCCAGTAGTGTGATCAGTTGCTGAATTTCACAGCACTTTGTAATCGCAATCATGATGTCGTCCTTTGAAGAAGGCCGGACAAGCTTTTTCCATCTGTCAAGGATGGATTCACCTCCAAACTGACCCATCACCCCATCTTCCAGTGGAGTAGACATAACCTGGCAGGCTTCACTGGTGTCAGGGCCTAGACCCAGACCCCCTCCAGCTCCAAACTCTGTTCACCCATTGGTTCCCTGGCCCCTTCCCCTTGCACCCTCCAATCAGAGCCCTCCCAATGACACCTAGAGGAGGAAGTGGGCTCTCTCCCCACCCCTCCCCTCTCTCTCCTAGCAACAGGCCATTTTTCTGACCGAGTCTAGCGTCCTCTTTTTGACAGTAATGATTTCCGAGCAAGTACATTTTTTTGTGTTAAGATTGGTTTTCATATCTGTAAGTGACATTGACAGAATAGCTGTTGTGGTTTGGGAAGGATCAGAGACAGATAGCTGATAGTGCTACGGAATAAGGATGGGGATTGCATGGAGAGAGAGAGGGAGAGATAGAGAGGGAGGACAAAGCAAGGATGAGTGATGGTGACAAAAGTTGGATCAAAGACTGACGGCGTCCTCACAGTCTTCTCAGCTGAGTTCATGAGGTATCTGATAACCGCAAAGCACAACCTGTTTTGTTTCATGCTAGATGTGTGACTGGTCATTTTCCACTTGGCGATAAAATATATGTTGTTTTCAACAGTGTTTTTTGTGGTTACCCCTCAGGTATGCCTAAGCCTTGACGTCACCTAAGCTGACTATTTGTTTTTAAGGAGTTAAATGGCTGTTTAGACTTTGCTTTAGGCTACTGTTGTAGGTAATGCAAGTATTCTGATATCTTCCAAACCTTTATGACTTCCTCTCTTCAGTGGAGTATAAAATGAAGATATTTTGGAAAAGTGTTGCCTTTGGGATATACCGAGACGTTCTTAATTTTTTTAATTTTACAGGAAATACATAGTCTAGTATTAGCCATTTTAACTATTGAGACCTGTCTTCCACTCTTAAAAGATGTAATGTTATGAATTATTTCTAAACTAAACCAAAATACATATTTTCCTGCAGTGAATAAACAGGCCACTAGATCATGGCAGATATCGATGACTCCTCGCTTTTCTAGCCAGACTTTTAACCATGACTGTTACTAGATTTCTAAAAATCGAGGGCTCGCCAAGAAAAAAACTGGCCCAAATCACATGGATTGGATAAATGGCTTATTCCCTTGGACCCACCATGTTATAATTTCACACAGTTAGACCAGAAATGTTCCCTTAAAGGGATAGTTCACTCAAAAATATTGTCAGAATTTACTCAGCCTCATGTTGTTCCAAATCTGTGTTACTTTCCTCAGTGGAACACGAAAGAGAATTTTGAATAAGTACTAATCATTCTTTTCCATGCAGTCACAATAAGTGGATTTGGAACAACATGAGGATGAGTAAATGATGATAGAAGTTTCAATTTTGTGTGAATTATTATTTATTTTGCGTTACACTAGCTCCTAGAATGAGACCCTTGTGTTAAGCCCATTGTCACTATTAGCCACAGATTGACGTCATATTTAGGCAATTGCCGTTTACCCCGATGCTGAGTGCTTTGTGATTTGATTGCAGGTGTAAGTTACAGGAGGATTATTGCTTGTTTGTTTTTTAGTGCAATGTTGTTGTTGGACATTGCGCTCCCAGCAATAGCATTGTTGATCTGTGAAGCTTGTCCACAGTGCCTCAAGTTTCGCTACTGGGCCCTTTTTGTGTTTTTTGCTGCCGTGTCCTCAGGTGTGTCTGTGTGCACGTGTGCCTGCTCATTTGCTTTACTGTCTTTGACTTGTATTCCCCCTTCCCTCGAAAAAACATCTGAAGCATCGTTATCGCTGGCCAGACCTCTTTTTATTTTCTGTGGAATTACTGAATCATGTCAGCTCGACGTCCCTTGAGTTTCAAATGCAAGCTGTAGAAAAATTAGCCATTGCTTCCGCATGACAAGTGGGATCTATTAGTCTGCTCTGGCCCATAGAGCATGAGCACGCTCAGTCCACATGGGACCCTCTGTTTCAGTAATGCACACACACACACAGACATACGCACATCCATCCGTGCCTCTATGGCATTAGTCATGCTTTATAAGGTCAGACATAAAGATGCACCCAGTGCTTCTGGGCTACACTAACAGACATGAACATATTCACAGATCTGTTTAGCATTCTGTATGTGATTTCCTGTTAATTTCCATTGCGTGGAGGTCAACTGTGACAGCAAGGCAACTGCCCTGGTCCGTGTGACGGCAACATACTGACCTGCCTGACCTTGCTTAGGCACAGCCTGTGGCAGCGCTAGGAAGCATTAACACAGTCAAAGCTAGCTTTTGGCTTTCAGTCAATGTCACGGCTTACAGCATCTCCGTTCCAATATGCTGTCAGCTTTTTCTGTATTTTACTTCGCTTTCAGCTGTACACAACTGTAGTTTTACATATTATTTATTTTAAATAATGGGACAAAATGTATTTAATATGTTTTACTATCTCTCTTTCTTTCAGGTATTTCAGTAACAAAGAAGACACACACTTGTAAGTAATTTTTTATTTTATTTTATTAAATTGTTTATTCTAATTAAATTATTTTGATATGAAGTATAATTTTAATATGAATGGTGATTTTCATTTGATTAATATATTTATTGCACTTTAAGACAATTTCATATAGCCTATATATCTATATATATATATATATATATATATATATATATATATATGAAACCAGAAATATTTGTCAAATTATGTCTTGAAAAGTGCAATAAATATATTAATCTGTCTGTAGATTGATTGATTGATTGATTGATTTGACTTTATTTAATTTTACTTTATTTTATTTATTTTTATATATTTTATATATTTTAATTATTAAGAAAACTGTTCCTCAGATTAATTTTCACTGCTGAAAAATGCTGGTCTGCTATTGTTCATTTAAGAAATCTGAATTCTTCATAGGAGTCACATGATTTTTTTATTTTTTTAAAGAAGGTGCTATATCTACTTTGCGTGCTCTTTGAAAATAAGGATGCAGTTTGTGCGTGACCTTCGTGTGCGAGGTTAAAGACGTTCCTTTTGATAAGTCTCTGAGAGAGATAGGTATCAGCTCTGGAGGGAAGACTGTAGAATCTCTTACAGGTTGCATACGTGACCTTTCAAGACTCTGTGCATCCTACAGATTAGGTATATCAGTGATTTGATCTTAGTTTCAAGTTTTGTTGAGGTTGCAGATCAGTTCAATTTCACACCTGAGCTTCTAAAGAGTTTTTTAAGCTGCCTTTTTGAATACATCTTTTTCAGTGTTACTTTAAATTATAGCTTGTAGCTTGACTAGTTCTGAAGTAGTTAAGTTAAGCTAACAATATCTCATTTTGTCATGCTAATGTCTAACCGCTACATGTTCAAATACTGTAGCTTCTTGTTAGAAAAGCTACACTATTTTGAAAACATTTGAGCTGCTGCTGCTATACAGTAGAGATGTTAGTGTCTTTAGCATTGCTAGCTATTTAGCATCAGCCAGTTCCTGAGAGGCTGTATTTGTTTTGCATTCTCGTCAGCTATAAATCTAGATAATGAAAGATCATCTTGTCATTTTATTTGAAAATACTGCCATCCTTTCGTCTGTCTACATTCACTTGACTTGTTGAAAGGCTTTAGAAATACCCGGTTGTAGCTGTCTTCTCCATTCAACCAGCGTAAAGGTGGATCAGTGGTCTTTCATCCTTTTCTTCCAGGGCCCTACTGCTATCTTAATTACGCCACTGATCACTTCTCCTTAACAGAAGGAAGTGAAATCAAAGAACGTTTCAAGTGAGAAGGTTCAAAGCCACGGACCGGACTTCACTATTTAATCTCAGTGAAAGAAATGCTAATGACGTGTGTCAGAGAAAGCGAGAGAGGCTGTCGGAAAGAAAGAATAAGAGAATGAAGTGTGAAGACGACATGTTAGGGCTGGTGGCACAGGTCAAAGGGCGCTGTTTGACAGAGAAATGGTTCAAAAGATACATAATGGGCAGAGAAAGGGCTTTGCCAGTAACAAAAGAAATTTGCATTTTTATCGCTTGTAATGTGCTAATGAATTGGCTGGTTTTTAGTAATGAAATCAAAGTCAACCCTAATTACTTTAATTAGTAGTAAGGAACCACCCAGCATACCCTAGAAACCACCTATCATTGCTCTAAGCACTGGAACATGCTAGCTAAATTAGTCCATTTTAGTTTGTATCTCAACTTCTCATTGAATTTACTGTTGCATTTGGAAATGTGCCACATTAGAGAAATAAAATGTTCATGTTGACTTGAATGAAGAGATCAGCTGAGATTGGCTAAAGGATGTGCAGTGTGTTGGGTGGGGGGTTGTGAAAATGTGCGTTTTACAATCGACTAGGCCGCATGGGCATTTATAATGCATTCATGGAAGCAACTGAACTGGAAAATGCTCATACACATGCTCATATGCACATGCAAACACACACACACACACACCCAAGGCTATAACCCCCAAACATTATATTTAAACATATTTCCCTCAATCTGGGGTTGCCAGGTCTGTGAGACAAATACAGCTCAATGACCAATCAAAAATGGCCAATAAACTTCAAAACTGAAAATATGCCATTTTTAGAATCTCTATTGTGTATTTCCTTTGATTTGGAGGGTTAAGGTTGGAATGCGCTATACAATTTTTGTCCAGATTTTTGCCTCAGTTTGCAGTCTGGAAGAGTCATTGCTAGTTGCCAAATATCAGAGCCAGTCTGCAGGTTTTGGGTTGAGATATTTCACAGAAAATTGCTTGTATGATGGGCACAGACTCAGACTAGCTTCATTCTATGATTCCATCCAGTCAGAGGATATCAAACATGTTTGATATTTTGAGCTTATTTTATAACACATTGAAATTACTTGAAAGTCTGGTAGTGTGTGATCCCTAGTTCGATTAGTGTACAATGCCCAGTTTTTCTCTGTAATCATTTACAATTTCTAAATGATCAAATGTCTAGGAAAATTAGAAAAAATTTTAATTTTGTGTAGTGTATTCCAGCCTTTATTTTGTAATGAAAGCAGCGGCATTAAAATTACTTGTCCATATCAACAACTGGCCTGGCTCATATTTTTTGTTTATATATTTTTTTTTTTTCAAAGATTTTTTAGTTTCCACATTTTTTTAAATTTGCGATCAGGATTAAACTCCCCAAGATGCATTTTGTAAGTCTTTTTAGTATTTGCATTTTTTATGTATTTATGTGGTGATTTTCTTTCTCATTTTTTCGCCAATTTCTTTCTTTCTTTCTTTCTTTCTTTCTTTCTTTCTTTCTTTCTTTCATCCCAATGTATTGGTTAGTTACTCAGTTATCTTACTTCTCCACTAAATTCACAGTGTTGAGCTGACTGTTTTCAGTAAAGTATACCATTCTTATTACACTGTAAAAAAAAAAAGAAAAAAAGTTGAGCCAACTTAAAACTTTAAGGCAACCAGCTTCAGCAGATTTTTGAGTTTTCTCAACTTGTCGTTTTAAGTTTATACAACAAAAATTTGAGAATCTCCCACAAAAATAAGTTGTGCAAACTCAAAAATTTGCTGAAGCTGGTTGCCTTAAAATTTTAAGTTGGCTGAACTTTTTTTTTCTTTTTTTTTTTCTTTTTTACAGTGTACCTGTTTTGACTTGGTTGGTCAAAAACTCATATTATACAAATCCAACTTGAGCATCAAACCACAAAACAAGAAAAGCAGAAGTAGTCGAATTCCCGCTGGCTTGGCAACCCATTCCTACTCCGACAATCTTAACTATACACACTCGTCGCGAACTCTCACCTAACCACACAAACATCACACAGACTCATCAGCCTCATCTCTCCACTCTTGCCTGAATGATCAAAACCGTGGAAGCGGCCCACCGGTCTGCTCATCAATATAAATTACAGGGCAGCTGTTGGCTAGCAGGCACTTTCCCGCTCCCTCTCGGCCTTCCCTGGCTTCACGTTCAGCCCTTAATAAGCCCGAGTACTTTCTGGAAGAGAACAGATACTTCAGTTCTCCTCTTTACGACCCACGGGCCACCTCTCTGACCAACTCAACGTCATATGGAAGTGCCACAGACATGAAGCCAATGTAGGAACGAACATTCAGGTTGAATTTCACTTCAGACAAGCCTATAGAACAAGTGGTAGTGGCAGACCAATGTGTTGTATATTTATTTATTTACTTTTACAGAGCAGGTTAATTGGAAAATTCTGTCATCATTTACTCAGCCTCTACTTGTTCCAAACCTGTATGATATTCTTTATTCTGTTGAACTCAAAAGAAGATATTTTGAAGAATGTTGGTAACCAAACTGTTGACAGTGGCCATTGATTTCCATAGTATGAAGAAAAAAATAAATACTATGAAAGTCAATGGCTATGGTCACCTATTTGGTTACCAACATTCTTCAAAATGTGACAGATTTTCCATGTTTGGGTGAACTATCCATTTAAGACGAATGAGTTTATTTTTTATTGATTTATTTGTTTTTTTCACAATTTTGCTCAAATTCAAAATCTTTCAAAACTACAAACATTGAAAACATAATTGTTGCTTTTTATTTTTGAATGAAGCTTTGTGAAAAATCAGCATTTGTACTTCAATTTTTTTTTTTTTTTACTTTTGTCAGAGCTGTGCAACCCCAATTACCCCCCGCCCATTACTTCCTATCAATAAAAGGGCAAAAATTTTGTATAAAAAGTTATGCTTTTAAACCAGAATAAACTGCAGAATAAGTGACAAGTGCAAATTTCACTTTTTAAATTGTCTTTTTTTTATATTTTTATTTTTTAATCAAACTATCTTTTAGCTGTTGTTTGTATGGTTAGAACAGATGCTCCCAAGTCATTTGAGAATGTGGCATAAACATTGACTGTGAAACTCTCCCCACAGGCTCTGTTTTACAGCTCAGTTTCATGTATGGTTTTGCTTTACGTTTGAACTTGACAGTTATATGGCCGGCCTTTTTATATAGTGCTACTGCAAGGACATGTGGTTCACTTTGGCAACAGACTCTTTTCCTTAGATAAACAGTGCTGTTTAATAGCTCTTTGAGAGGAAAAACACAACACTGGACAGGAATGAAGTACTTGGATGTCTCCAGTTAAGAACAGGGTGTTCTAAGGAATTTAAATAAATGACAGAAATAAAATATTGTCCTATAAAAGGTCCATAGGACTTTTTAGTACAAAAGTATTTTTTTAAGGAAAGTTCTTTTGTTCAAGCTTGTCAGACTGAAAAAAAAAGAACTTGATTAGCTAGAAGCAAGTATCAGTGTTTTTTTCCTGTGCAAAACTTGTTGTCTAAATGTGACAAATGTGGTTTTCGCATGTTACTATGCGGGTGTTCATGGGAGATTTTAGGGCATAAGTAAAAGGTTTATGATATTCTGGTCCTTTCAATCTACAGTAACAGGTTACCTCCCCTCAACAACCACATAATTTGAAGTGTGATTCATGTCTATAGCAGCGGTATTACTAAACTTCTGGGTATTGTTACCTGCCACTGACTTGCCACCGCTAATTCTTCCCACACCCATATAATTATGTCTGTGTCGAATTAAAATCACTGGTAGAGTGTGACTATGTTCTGAATTCAAACTACAATAGAGTCTAGTCTCTGCTCTAGTGAGATGAGTTGGTGTTGTTGAAACCTGTCTAGGAGGCCGACATGTTGATAAGATTCACTAGATGATTACAGGCAGTAGACTAGGCTTATAATCTTTTATTTGTGTATGTATGTTTGCATCTACGTATATGTGTGTGTGTCTTCTAGCTCTCATATCACAATGCCGATCCTTGGCCAGAGAAAGCGTCTGTCTCGCCAAGTCGCTGCACCTCACAAGAAAAAAAAAAAGCAGATGAGCAGAATGATTAGTGCTGAGGATTTATTTTTTAATGCATGTAGTACTAATTTAATCACTGATTAAAAGGTGATTACAGCAGTTAAGTACTGTTAAACAACATGTGTAATTGCAAAAACAATGACTGATTTTAAACAGGTTTCCCCATCACTGTCTACATTGGTTGAACAAACAAATAGCCTGCACTAAACTGAGCTGGTCGGGATATTCACACAAACAATGTTTTGAAAACACCACAGAGACACGGGTTGCATCCAAAATAGTGTAATGAGTATGTACTAAATTGAATTTTAACCTACTTAGCGACCGTTAAAAAAAGTAAATTCTATATAGTATGAATATTGGTAGTATGAATGAAATTGGTATGTACTACATCCTGCATGTTATTTTCACATGACCTACCAGTAGCTGGGTTTTCATCACCCTGTTTTAATGCGCATTTTGAAGTATTGCATGAAAAATATTTTAATAAAAATCCCCGCAAAAAAGTTTTTACGCTAGCTTGAGGTGGTTTTTGACTTGTGCGAAAAAGGGTTAATGCGAATAATGGGAGATGGAAATGCATTTTGCGAATAAATTCCTCCAAGTGCATCAAAAAAGTCATGTGACTTTGTGCTATGAGACGGAATAACTTGACTAGCAGCAGACTGATCTCGTTCACAGCATCTGAAATGTTGTTTTGGTCGTTCTGAAATGCCTGAGCAAAGTCTGTCATCAAAGTATTTCTGTATAATTGTCTTACATGCTCCCAAACAGCAGCATTCACCTCCGAAAGCAATGACAGCATTTATTGTGTTTCGTCTGCTCGCTCTGAGGCTCAAGTAATTTTTCATATATGAAAACTCAGTAGCTTATCCTAGTTTTCTATAGGCTCTTTGTTCTCTTTGACTTGTTGGATGGAAACGGTGCTTGTTCGCAAATGTTTTATGCAATATTCCAATTTTGCGCAAAAGTTCAATTCGCAACTTTGGATGGAAACCCGGCTAGTGTCAGTTGCGTTGCTTCACTGCCATTCGTAAATCCTCCCCATGGCCTCATGGGATAGTAAAGTGTCCCATTGAATGCACACTTCATTGCTTTGTCGGAAGTAGTACAGGTATTTTTCGCGTATTGTTTTTTGAATACTATAAATTAGGACATACTACATTTTTGCCGTACTGTTTTACGCATACTATATAGTAGGGAAGTATTCAATTTTGGACACAGTGACACTGTTCACCCTGTCAAATCATCCTGCAAATGGCTTCATTAATAGCTACTTATAGTTACTTAATGAATACATTTTCTTTATTGTGTCAACATTTATTGTCAATTATATTTCTTAATAAAAAAGGAAGTTGAGTCCATAATTCTAAACGTTATAAATCATAATTTGCTACCTTAACTATTGCTAGTTGGAGGCAATTGGCATTGGATTAGGAAATTCCAGAAGACATTTGATTGGACCAAAAATTGCACACAGCCCCAAGTGCAGGATAAGTCATCACTGTTTTTTTTATACATTTGCTGAGAGGCTAGATTTTAAATAAATGTGTATATGTGATAAAAGTTCAACTTTTAGGAGTATATTAGCATATAGACACATGGACTCAAAGCCACACAACTTAGTTTTTGAACTCATTGGATCTTCAAAATCAAATTGTTTTGTATGTATGTCTTATTTTCCAGCAAATACCAAATAATAAACATGCAATCTACTTGCATGCACATGGAAATCTGCCTAGATTTATGTGATATTCCGAAGTTGTCAGAAGCTCCGGGTATGAAGAGCAGAAGATAAATGGGCTCGGTATTACGCCGTGGTTTGTTATTCTATCGAGAATTATTCTCTCCTAACGCATTGTTCTGCCATGATGCTGTTAGTCATGGATGACAGGTATTGAGCAAATGAAGTATTTGCTTGTTTTGGGCGGCACAGGGAGAGCGACAGCTGTAGCGGAGTGTCTTGAGTCCCGTGCAGGTTAGTCGTGACCGGGGGACACAGAGACATTGATCCAATGCAAGAAAGAGAGAGAGGAAAACTGGAGGAAAGGCAGAGAAAAAGAAAGAAAGCGATGGAAAGACATTGATTGAAATGGAGTCTGGAAAAAGGAGGGAGAATAGGAGTGAGAGAGCTGTAGAGAAGGCTTATCTGTCTCCATAGCGAGGACAGAATGTGTCAGTGTTTATTGAGAAGCATGGCCTCACCCTTGCCAGTTCATTTGTTTACCGCCCCGTCCAGCGCTGAGAGAGTCACAAAGAGGCAGCCATGCTAATCACAATCAAACGATTAAGACATTAGGGCGACCTTGCTGAAATATTAATGGACCATTCTACAATGCAGGTTCCTCTTGTGTGTCTTGCGTGTTTAAAAATGACTAACAATGAATAGCTGTTGCCAATGTTTTCTGTTACATTTTTTAAACACATCAACAAAATGCAAGTAACTTTATTTATTTATTTATTTTTACTTTAATAATTAATTAAGACTCGATCTGCTAGGCTGTTAGTCAATCCTGTTACCATTATATTTACCCCTTTTAGAAAATTCCTGTTTCCTTTCAAGTGAAGTCACACAATGCAATTTATTAACACCTAAACACATTATTTGTTTGATAAAATGTTTAAAATCTTAGGAAATATTTGATTGAAAATATTCTTATTGAAGTAGAAAAGTCACCCATTCCGTAGACTATACAGTAACAATGTGAAAGATACTGAAGAGCTTTAAACAAGCCCTGCTTGATCAGGGAAGTCAACTAACAGCAGCACAAGCATAATCATATATTCAAAACTCGCACTGAAATCCACAATAAACAGCACCCATTCATATGATTAATCAAACATGGATTTCACAACTTCCTTGTGTTCGATGTTTTATGGCATTTCACGAATCATTATTTATAAGTTGTCATTGTAGCGAGGTCATTTGCTGGAACTTGGATGAGAGCCGTCTATGGATAATCTAACACTGTAGGGATTTATTAAACATAATCATGCTGTACACAGCCAATAATGCGTCCCAGCAGTGATCTGACATATTTCTGTTGCACGACTAAAACGTAAATGAGAGTTGCATGGTGCAGTCTATTTGTTGAAATATATTTAATCATTTTGTCTTGATTTGGCACACATAGGGCTTGCGTACAACCTCTCAGAGGAGACATTTATATGATGATTTCGTCAACACTGGTTATGTGCACCAGATGAAGGGCTGGAAAGTATTGAAAGGATTTAAGAGTGACACGAGATCGAAAAGCAACAAGTCACAAAGGAGTGACCTTCAGCATCTTTTTTTGTGAAGACTGACATATGGAAGAGATTTGTTATATGTCGTCTATCAAGAGAAGTGATGGTCACAGCATGCTACGGTGTATTTTTTTGCCACGCCAGTTGGCTAAGTGCTTGGTAAATGAAGTGAACACAAGCTCGTCAGAAGAGACTGTTTTGAATGGACGGAGCGTCCCAGGAGTGCGCTTTCTGACGAAGCGATTTCGCTCTCAGCATGCCTCAGAAACCTGAAGTTTTTCCATCCTCAAACAACAAGAGACACTCAGCAGAAAAAAAGGCAACACATTCAAATTGACACTCTCCAATTTTAACAATAGATTATGTTTCATCTTTTTTCCATTTGTTTGTGCCATGGAAAGAATATTTTCTTTTTGGACACTTTGCTTTAATCCATAATAGCCTGCCATTTTTTATCAGAAATAGGTCAGTATATTCACAACAGAGAAGGAAGGGCCGCTTCGGTAAAAAGAAAATCAATAGAGACATCTATTTGTCGTAAACCAGGACAGCATGATTTTTATCCCTTTCTTCTCTCTCCCTCGATACTTTTTCTCTCTTTTTCCATCCACACAAAATGACAGGTCTTCATTTTTCAGCGAAAGCATTACGGTCGGCCATTTTGCCGACTTGCAAATGGGCCTTAGTGAATGTGTTTTTTGCATAAATTGTATAAATTGAAGCAAGGCTATTTTTTTGCTCTTCTATCACCTTCTTTGGCTGAAGGTGGCTGAATGGGAGAGGTTTGGCATGACGGTTGCTTTTGTGTCCTTTTTGACAAGGATGGGGTCTGGCGTGGAGTTGTTACAGTAGGGGGTTACTCAGGGACGGGTACTGGGCCCCCTTCAGTTTCTTTGTAGTCACTTAATCTGCCTCTTCCCCTCTGTGGCGGGCATGCTTTGTGCCGCCCTCAGCTTCGTCAGCTCTTCTCCAGCCGTGCTGTCCCTTTGTGAGTGCCTCTGAACCTGAAAGACCTTGTTGTGAAGAGATGTCAGCCTAGAAAAACAACGGCGAGTGACATGTGTCACGTACACAAAGCCTGTTTGCTGTTGTGGATTGTATACAGAGCTCCATCTGCTAAGGTGGATTACAACTTTGCAGATCGCCGCAAGTGACAGCGGACAGGCACGTGCCTACGTGGGCATTTGGGCGGTGCCATAGTGCACCTGCCTAGCCATTCGGTGAAGTGGTACGGCCTTGTACGAGCTAAAGCGGGTTATCCGTCACTCCCCACTTTCTCCATGTCTCATCACTTTTCTGTCTCATGCAGTCGTCCAGTGGCCGACAAGTGCAGCATGTCAGCATGAAATGAGGGCTTTGATTCATGGGCCAGGACAGAAACGGAGGTCATCTGGCTCCGGCAGATATGAACGCCACTGATGGAGGCTGACTGCTGATGTTTAAGATGGTACTGATGAAATGTCCTTGCGCCATCATTAGCTTCCTCTACGGTCTGGTGCATGCAAGCAGACGCATTCACGCACACATACACTGAAAACACACACCTAGTCTCGCGCAGCCAGAGCTTTGACTAAATGGCATAAGGCCTGTCCCTGTTTTCTTTTCTTTTTTCATCTTCTACTTCTTCTTCTTTTCAAAATTTGGGGGTCATTATAAGATTTTCTTTTCTTTTTGACAGTAAAGATTTTTATTATGTTACAAAATAACATAATAAAATGTTATTTTCAGCTTTCTATTTAAAGAATCCCGAAAAGAAAAAAAGGCTGGAGTAATGTCTGCTGAAAATGTTACTTTACATCACAGAAATACATTTTTTAAATTGCACTAGAAAACAGTTTTTACTGTATTTTTAATCAAATAAGTGCAGCCTTGGTGAGCATAAAAGGTCTCTTTGAAACCAGTAAAATATCTTACTCACCCCAAACATATACATAATCTGAGCTGAGTTGCTACAAAAATAAGGATATTATGCTGAACTGTCAGCCTCCACCTTAAGAATTATGCCTCTTCACAAACCATCTTTATTATGTGAGTTACAATGGCAATAACTGCAGAAGTGCAGAGACAATTATGCACTCTGGAATAATGAGAACTATAATTATCATGTAAAACTTCTGTTTCTAAATTATTCAGCTGCAATTTTGTTGAATAAACCATGCAAAAGACTGGGATTTTCAAAGAGATCAGTCTTTCATATTAGAGATACTTTAGAAACCATTGGAAAACCACTTCATAGCCACAGAAGAACAGACTGCAGATGCTGTATCTGAGTGAATAGAGCTGTGCGTGTCTTTTGGTCCTCTTGAAAGTTGTGTTAAAGGGATAGTTCACCCAAAAATGAAAACACAGCCCTTACACAAAGCTATCATATGGCTTTAGAAGGCTTGGAATATAAGTGATATAGAGCTCTTTTTTGCTACTTTTATGATACTTTTACATCCTTTCTGAGGCTTGAAAGATCCAGTCCTCATTCTTTGTAATTGCATAGAAAGAAGCAACTAGCACATTGTTTGATCTGTGCGTTCCATAGAAAAAAGACAGTCGTACAAGTGGAATGACATGAAGGTGAGTAAATGATGACATACTCTTCGTTTTGCGTTGTGAGCATGGGAAAAAAATTGCCACACATCTCACTTTTTCGTCCTTTTTAGGTCCTCCCTCTCTCTTTTCCTCCTCTACCTGTACCATCTTGCCTTGCAGTGTTTTAATGTATCAGCGGTTGTCAGTGCGACTCCACCTGCACACTTAGCACCTTCCCGGCTTTGTATCCATTCTGATTAAGTGGCAGACTCCTTAATGATGTGGTGGACTCGCTCCAAAGATCAAATTCATTTTTCACCACATGGTCATTAAAGAACTCGCCTCTTTAATTTCTGCTTGCATAATTCAAATCGGTCGCACCCTGCCGTATACACTACGGACAAACACAGAAAAAGTGTACAAATCTTGAACGTAAAACTCAAGAACCCTTTTACAAGCATAGTTCTTGTAAATCAATAGTAATTATTGATTTGAAGGTATGTTATCATATTCATATAATTTCTATCTATTATTTTTATTTTTATATATGTACGTTTTTCTTTCTTCCAGATAACACAAAAAAAGTTTAGCAAGTTGTACTCAGAGTACTTCTTTTCTGTTAAATGCAGGTGAATGGGGACAGATGCTGTTGAGCTCAAAAACTTCATAAGAAAACATGTTAAAAGTATTCTACCAATCTCACAAACTATATTCTACGTATTCTGAAACCATACAGTAGTTTTAAGTAAGTATTTTTTTAAGAAATTGTTGTCTGAACATATTCACGTCCAACATAGCTTTACAATCTTATTTGCCTCAGACAGATCTACATGCTTTAAAAGACTTATATTTTGGTCTTTTTCTCACACAAAACTATTCAGACCTGGAATAAAGCAAAAAAAGTAATATAGACTACTAGTCTATATTAGTCCCTTTTATGTCATTTTTAGAGCTTGACGGCATCCATACCCATTCACTTTCACTGTATGGAAAAGAGCAGCCAAGATGTTCTACTAAATATCTCCTTTTGTGTTTCACAGAAAAAGTAAAATGACATGAATGTTTCATTTTTGGGTGAATAGTGCTTTTAATATTACATTCCTTAGCCTCACAGATTACAAATAGCTCAAGAGGAATTTTAAGTTAGATTGATTCGCAGAAAGAAGCGCTCATCTCATTTTGTGTTGCATTAAGAAGCTGTCGTAAGAGAGAGATTACGCTCCTCTAGGAGTTGTGTTCTTGAGACAAATGTACATTTACCCAATAATGTACTGGATTACCGAATCAAGGTCAACGCACAGAAACTTTATCCCTTAATCCCATGTTTTGGTTTCAAACAGCATTTGTCGTCTAAACTGAAAATAAAATGACAAATCTGAAAACAGGAAGAGCCATAAGAAGTGGTCTTAAGGTTGGGGGATTTTTTTAATTCCCCTGATGAGGTTACCGCTTCGTTTGCTGATTATAGGAGACCTCTTTTCACCCCTCATGTTACTCAGAAAACCTTCGTTGAATATTTTTTGTCACATACTTTTCAGTTCTTGTAGCTCAATTGATAAAGCATGTTGCTAGCAGCAGCAGGATCATAAGTTCAATTCCCACTCTGAAAAAAAAAATCACTCACACAGATATTGCTAGTAAATTTCATATGCAATTACAAAGAAACAGCAAGTAATACATTGATTTAAGTGTGACATTTTGAATTTGTTTTCTTGTAAAATGTACTCCAATAATCTTACAACATCAAAAATGTATTCATTTATTTGTTTTTTGTTTTTATTTTTATTATTAGATTTATTTATTTTTTTCAGTGCAGGTAATGCACATACTGAAATGTTTTGCTTTAATGCACTTTAAAGTCAGCATGAAATAAAAATCCATTTTCCAAATGTATGTTATAGATTTTATTATGGTAGTGTGTTTCCGCCACAGGATTAAAAAATTGCAAGATATAAAGTCAGAACTGCGAGATATAAACTCTCAGTTGCGATTTTGATTCGCTATTGCGAGATTCAAACTCACAGTTCTTGAGGAAAAGTTGGAAGTTTATAATTCGCAATTGCGAGATATAAAAAAAAAAATTGCAATTACTTTTTTTATTTCATAGCAGAAACAAATAAAAACAGATTTGTGAGGTTTAAGCTCAGAATTTAAAGAACTTTTGCAAGATTTCTCAGATTTCTGGCATTTTTTCTTTCAGTTGTTCTGAATGTATATATTGCAATTATAACTTTATATCTTGCACTTCTCGCAAGTAAGAATTGCGAGAAAAAAAAGTCTGAATTGTGCGATATAAACTGTACGAAATTTTATAAATACAATTTCAAGAAAAACAGAGATAAATATTTGCCTTTTTTTTATTCTATATTTTTATCCCATGCCAGAAAAGAAGCTTCCATAAACTGTAAAAAATGACCGTGATTTTAACGGTAAAAAAACTGTGAAAAAGCTACAGTAAAAACCTGTTAAATGGTTAACGGTAAGTTCCCCTAATACATACGGTGAAAAACTGTAATAGACATTTCAGACAATTTTACGGTGAAATAAAGCTTTTGGAAGTGAAAAAGAATGTAAAATTTACAGGGAAAAACCGTAAATTGACGTTCCCAGTATTCTCTGCGTTGCATTTCAAATTTTGTTTGAATTTTATGTTTTTTCTTTTAAATAACTAGGTTTCTTCTTAGTTTTTTCTGATCAGTTATGTTTATTAGGGTTGTATGTTACATCTAATGTTGTTAAATTAATGTTTATTGCATATTTCAGTTTAATGAGTCTCACCATGATGATGTTTAGTGTTTGTGTGAATGACACCGTGCACCTTCTATATATGTTATTATTTAAAAGCTGCTTGTGATGGGCTTTGGTTCATCATGTGACTTTCTCATCACCTTCTGCATTTGGTGGTTATCAGTGTATTTCAAAGGTACAGTACAAAACAGATTTCAGTACTTCAGTAGGTTGGTATATTAACATTATATCAATTAATGAATTACGGTATTTAACTGTAAATTTAAGTTAAAACCGTAAAACCTAAAATGTTGCTACCGTACATTTTACGGTAGAATTACGGCAACCACAGCTGCTGTTTTTTTTACCGTAAATTTTACGGAATCTTTTTTACAGTGTATTTCACTGTGTACAATTCATCCATACATATGTGTTTTTTTGTTTGTCTGTTTGTTTTTTTGTTGTTATTCCCCCCAAAATGTTCTAACTGGATTTTCCTGCCCCAGCAAGCTCACATTCATCTGTCTCCACTTTTTAGTGAAACACCCACATCTCAAAATCTATTCAACAATCGATGGATAGAACCAAGTCCCTGCCCTACATTTTCGATAATCTGTACTTCACAAGACAGAAGAAAAGGTCTGCCGCTACTTCTGTGTCACTCCGTACCTACGATGCCCCTATAGGCCGACTCTGTCCGAACGGGCCTGTGCGAACTTAAAGGTGCCGTGAAAGACTAAAAGTGGGGCATGCATGAGGCCTCGCCGTGACCTACCTTGTTCAAAGGTTCTGGGGGAAGAGAGCTGTGACAGGCCTACTCCTCGGTGGAGAACATTACTAATGTGTAAGGGTGCAGGACGAGCCAGGCCCGTGATAAATAGCTCCCAAACACCCCTGGCATACTCATAAGTCAACAGTAAAAGAGAAAAGCCGAAAGCCCTCTGACCAGGAGCTCAAAAACGGAAAGGAAGAAAGAAAAAGACTTGTTTTGGGCCTACCGAAAGGGCCATATTCAAGGAGTATCGTAGCCTCAAGAACTCCCTCAATCTTGAGGATAAAGCCTCTCTCGCCGCTATGATATCTTGGAGGACTATAATGGTGTTTTAGTTGGAGGGAAAGTTGCAGGACAATGCAAATCCTAATAAATGAGTTGAAAATGTGCTCAGAGAAGCGGAGGGTCTCTGCGGTCTGCTGCGCTGTGGTAGAGTGACGCACCTCTGACTTTAAAACTAACGAGAAGAGTCAGTGCATGGCACAGTTGTGGTTGAAAGCCATTTTGACCTTATAACTTGGAAAGTACTTTCGTGCACCAGAGAACAGGTAGCAGCAGCAACAACAACATGTACATGCAAAAGTTTTCTACATTTATCTGTAACAGACTTATCTTCTATCTTATGCAATATTAAGATTAAGTAGTTTTAGGTAATGATTTACTCATTCTTATTTTCTGGTTTTGCCAGTTTTCCCTGTATGTTCAGCTGCCCTTTTCTTACATAACTCTTTTTTAATACAGACTTTAAGTCTCCTCTCTTCTTTCAGAGTTGTTTTTCAGGGTTTTTTTCCCCCTTTATCTACAACATATTTTTATAATGTCACGTTTTATTTTTCAGTCACTTTTTTGCTCATCCTTTTTCAGATTGTTTCTTTTTTATATATTTTTTCTTTTCTTTCTTTTATTAGATAGTTTCCCTTTCACTACTCTTATTACTTGCTTACTCATTTCTTTCAAATCTGTTTTTTTTTCTTTTGTCGTTGTGCACAGGCTTTCTTGTGTTACTCTTTTTATTTTTCACATGGCATCTTAAGTAAACTTTTCATTTACACACACCTGTCTTTTAGAGTTGTTTATTTGTACAGCAGCCTGAGTTACCACACTTTTTTAAATTGATTTTTATTGTATTTTATTTTATTTTATTATTTTAGTATTTTGCTTTATTTTATTATTTTATTATATTTTACTTAAATAATAGGCTATTGTTGAACTTGCATTTTTTTTGTGTTCTTTTTTTTTTGTTTGTTTTGTTTTTTTTTTTTTACTCAACCCCCTCAACCATCTTTCCAAGTAGTTTTTTTTTTTTTTTTTGGTATGGCTGTCACATTGGTTTACATTTCATAGGTCATTTAAGTAAACTTTTGATTTTGTTTATTTGTTCATTTTTTTCCTTTTATTTCTTTGTAATGTACAGCTGCCAATTCCTCGCATTATTTTTATATTTCTTACAAAAGCTTTCTTTTTTCAGTTTTTGTAAATATACATGCCTTTTTCTCTCAATCCCAAGTAAACTTTTTCTCCGATCACCTATCCCTTCTTCCAGATTTGATTTAATCATTTGGCATTGAGGATGTGTAGACTGTAGTGTGTGTTGGGGGAGGACGTTGCATGTTTGTTTGACACAGGGTAATGCATCACACGCTCCAGGGGGTCTCCCCGGTATGCTCCTCAATAATGAAGTTCATTCGTTAACTTCCCCCTCAAAGGCCACGCTCCCCCGCTGCCCTTTTCAGCAGTCAGCAGCGCTCGTACAGCAGTCATAGCGGCACGCAAAGAAAAACATAATCATGCTTTTTGCCCACGACAGTTGCTGCGACCGCCGATGCTCCACATGAAGGATAAGAAGGGCCATTACCTATCCCTCATGCCTAGTTATGACCATAATTATCACACCCAAAGTCACCTGCCCTACTTCCTGTAGAGACGCTGGCGAGGTTCCCCTCCCAATCACCTCCACTTCCTTTTTGCAGGGAGAGGGAGTTTCATGCGGGGAGGAAGAAAGAGATCATTAAGATGCTGAACGTCTCTTCCTGGCCCCGGTTCAGACCCCGGTACATGGTGCTATGTCCCCTCCTCCTCCTCCTCCTCCTCCTCTTCATCTCCTCCTCTCAAACTCTCTTTCCAAAGTCTTGCATGAGATCTTCTCATATTTTTTTAAGACAGAAGAACTCGTTTTTTATTCTCCTTCCTTAAGCTCTAAGGCGATACACATTTACCGTAGTGAAGCACAAATCCTCCAGTCGGTTAAATCTATCGGTTGATACGATCTCAAATAGGATCCCACACCTGAGGCACTTCTTCTCATTTTTGAAGTATTTTCACCTTGGTCCTCGGAGCTTTTTTTCATTTTTTTTTTTTGTCCTTGCTATTAGCGATTCACAGCTCACCTTGACAGCCTCTCACAAATTAATCTCATAAACACATTTATTTGTTTGTCTCTTTCAGCAACACGAGAAAATGCCCAAAGACAAAGAAATTGGTTTGACATCTCTGCTCTATTAAAACTAACCGAGCAGCGACAACATCGACGGCAACAGCAAGCAAACAGCCGCTTGGGGCCATCTGATGTTTTCAATTAGACTGAGCACAAGGGGAGTTTAATGCTTATCAAATTGTTTACTGCCAAATGTCTCCATATTATTAATACCTGGAAGGGTTCAAATTTAATTTGAAGTAAACACGCTCAGTGTAGAGGAGGATTGGAGATTTGTTTGAGTAACATGTCAAACAGAGCTTTCTGTCTCTGGTCTCCGCACTTTGTTCTTGGCAAGTCTGTTTGTATTTGCTCTAGACGTTTCGTCTGGTGACTTGGCTCGTTTTATTTAGTTGATTATTAATCTTTGCTTACAGCACAATTACATTTTGATGATTTTGTAAATGTTTTTTTGGGAAAAAGAAATGTTTCTTAGTTGGAAATCCCATAGTATGCTATACAGAGTTTGAACAGAGGCCTACAGTTTTTTGAAATATAAAAATTAAGCTTTAGTATTTCATACAAACTGTGAACGTTCCAGTAGGCTATCAAGTGGGTATTTGGCAATATTTTATTTTAAGCCGTCTCCCCAAAGTGGTATCCAAAACGTGAAATGAAACCAATCTCATTGGCCCATTTTTCAATAATTGCTTCCAAAACTGAGGCTGAGTCATTCTTTGGAGCATAGTGTCATTATACCGCACACTAACGAAGAAAGCCATTTTTGGGTTTTGTTCGGTGCTAGTGGGAACACTTTGTCTGGATCTTGACGAGGGGATTCATTTTGGTCGTATAACCCTCTTTCTTCGTCTTCTGTGAGACTCAAACGCGACATTGTGAAATTCGGAGTCCCGCAGAGTCCTTAAAAGAAAGTGGTCTTTAGAAATCGAACACTTCCTGTTGGTGGCTAGCTGATGATTTGAGAACCTTTTGTGGTGGTTAAGCGTGATCAAACATCTCAATTAGATATCCCCAAACTACATTTCTGGATTATTAAATCAGTGCTAAAATGATCTTGAAAATAAACTCAGAGTTTCTCAAAGGAAAAAAAAAACATGCTAATTCTCTGAATCCTTTCCGCTTTTTGTGTTTGAACTCCTTCTGTAATGTCTCCCCTCTTTCAAAGAAAAGAAGCCCAATAGTCTTGTCTATTTATCCTGGAAATAGATATTCCCCTTGTTGTCGGAGTGATTTATTGAAGTCCTCTTCTCAGATGGAAGCCACAGGAAATTGCCTGGAATGGCTCTAAATTGGTTTATGATTGTTTTATACGGGCTCGTGCGCTTACGGTTTGATATTGTGCCCCCACACTCTTCGTCGTATGTATTAAACTGATCCATATTGAGGTTGTTGGTGTGTATTTAGGGGGACTTGTTAATTCAGTGATGGTCTGAACTGGCATGTCACTTTCGGCTTTAGTGTGAGAAAGTGGCAATTCTGTGATATATCTCTCGTCAGGGTGGTCTGTAACAGACACTCTTGGCTTAATCCAGATAAAGCAGTAGCTTTGGCCTCTATCTGGTGATCATATTGTTGGATGTATGCTGTTGATAGACTGATATTAGTTCCTTCCTGTGAATCTCTTCTCACATACGTGACATCTGTCTCAGTGAGACCATCATCCTCTTCTCTTTACTTCTGAGTAATTCAATAAACCTCGAATCAAAGTGTAGGTGACTAGAGTGCAGAGACTCCTGTAATATTATGTAAGGATGTGCTTTTTGGTGCTGAGAAACATAATAGCCTATATAATAAGTTATAGCTGCTTGTGACAATATTGCAGTGTAGGCTAGTCTGGGTGCAGTAAGACTTCAGGATGGCTTGAAACAGCATTTGTTACACATCGTTTAGTATGGTTGAAGTCATATCTAGATTTATTTTCTTTTTTTAGCATATTTAGCAGAAGTGTTTTACAGTGGATTAATTGAGGCTTCAAGGAGAGTGTTTTACTTGAGTTACTGTTTGCATGCTAATGTTAGCATGCTAAAACCCTCCAACTTAAGAAATTAAGTCTCTAAATTCCTACTTTTTATTTATTTGTTTAATGACAACACACATTACAACAATGGTATCATGAAATGTGCTCCTTTAATTTTCTTTTTTAGGCCAAACCACACAAAAATGGCCTTTGGCATTGCTAACGCCATGCTCTACTGTTCTACAGGAACGTTTTAGGTGATTTCTCCCATTTATTAAATATTAAATATATAAGTAGTCAGTCTGTTTCAGTTCTAATTCCACTTTTGCATGAGAAGAAAAGTAGTTTCAGAAGTAGCTACATTTTGAAACATTTAAAAACAAACTTTTTTTCCTTTTAATAATGTACTGATGAATCGTTCACACTTTAACAGGTCGATTTATTTTGTCTGCAGTTGCATTCTATGTGTTCCATTAAAGCAAACTCCTTCCTGCCATGGAGCTGTGGTTTTAGCGTTGAGGATAGGCAGGAGTTAAAGAGGATAGAGGATCAGCTGCTGTTCTGCCCGTGCGTGGGATGCTACTGACAGACTGCTAATGAGCCCATTATCGGCTGCAGTCCTCCGCCTGGCTCCTCGGGGGCACCAGTGGATGCTCTGCGTCCCCTCTCAATTGAATTCCATCCCACAGGGGTTGTTTACAATAAATACATTTGCTTGAATTAATCAGGAGGTGGAGAGCCAGACACTTGACTAGGGCTGCCGTTTTTACAGGGAAACGAGATTGACAGAGCCCACCTTTAGCCCTCGCTGGGCCGCGGTAGGGATACACCCACGCCTGGCCAATATTTGATATAACAAGTTGGTTAGAAGATCGTCTTGTTGGGTTAAGGTTCTTTACTTATGTTTTATGTAGAACCAGACTGGATTGTAGCTATGCTTGAGTCAAAGATGGCACATGAAATGTGATGTAAACAAAGGTTGTACACTTTCCTGAGCTCATGCACCTTGTATTATGTTTTTTATGTGATTTACAAAAATGGGATGTTTCTGGATCAACATCTTTTGTTGTTCTTAGAGAACATCGACCAATTTTTGGTTGGTTTCAAGGGGGTGAACGTGATTTCACCTGGTGGAACATGTTCCTGGATCTACATCAACAATATTCCAGTCAGATTTGAGGGAAACGTGAGTAGTTAATGTCAAGATTAGACTTAAATCCATGGGGTTTCTACACCATTCTTAGCCACTTATCACTTCCCCTTGATTGTATGCGTCAATTATGAGTAGGGTTATGTGTAGGGGTAGGTATAAGAGTGGGATTTTGTTTTTGGACAGAATGTTGTTACAGGATCAACAAAATATGTTGATCCAGGAGCATGTCTTGGCAAAATCAAGGTGACCAGTTGTAGGGTTAAGTTCTTTGGTCAACATGAGTTTGCCAAGTAGAACGTATTCCTGGATCCATGTCTTTTGTTGGTCCTGAAACAACGTTCCTCTTGAAAGTTCCTAAAACCAAATCCAAACCATAAATCTGAAGGAAACTGCTGATTTAGAAGAACACTCTTCAAGCCTCTGACCCCTAACCTTAACCTCTTACTTATACCTAAAATCCGATCGGTTGATTGGAAGGTTGCAATAGGAACATGTCCTACTTGGCGATTCACGGTCACTGGGTTGGGTTAGTGCTTTGATTGAACAAAGCAATTCAATCAATTCATTGCCTGAAAATAGGCAATGTCTTCTGAGACTCCACAGGCCTTGGTTCTGAGTTTGGGAAAGCCGGGTTTGAAAGGAGGGGAAATGCATTCCAGGGCATGGAGCGGAGAAGACGAGGCCTGTCTGGTGGCAGCTGTTGTCATTAACACCACTTAATTCCTCCGTTGATTGTTGCAGTTCTTCACAGTTTGATTTTTGACACCTCGGAGAAGCCGACATCTCCAGTGACTGGTTAGGGACACACTAGGAAATTACGGCGTGTGATTTGACATGCCTCGCTGGTCTAAATGCCTAGTGTTTTGTAGAGACCAATGCTTTTGTATATCACTGATACTCATCAGTCCTCATAACGAGTGGAATGGTGGTTATATCATGCGGTAATGTATATGCAAAGTTGAGAAGTTCATTGTCAGAGCTACAGTTACCCACGGCTGTAAGCATTTCACACACACGACAAGACAAATGTTCCACTATCCTTTTCATCAGCAACTCTCAAAGCCACATACATCTTTTTTCCACCATTGCTGATAACTCGTTTGTAGTCTGATCTGAGGTTATCGCACTGAGATCTAAAGGTTTAGGAAGATGAAAACATGCTGTTAGTTTTTGCATGCGAGTGCACATGTAGCCTTTTTTCCGCTCCACGTACACACGTGCGCGCCTGAACTGCACTGCCCAGAGGCTACAGCATGCTGTTCTGAAAGCCTTTCTCTCAGCAGTCTGCTCTAACCACAGCACTGTTGCTTACCTACCGACCACAAATATCTCGACAGAGCGAAGCAGTTTAACCTTACCACAAGCTGCAGTTGGACTGACTCACCAAAGAGCACGAGCACCATGCAGACAAAAACACAGTAGCTTAATAGAGGCAAAACAGCCCACCGCTAACACTAATGCTAACAGCACAGCGTGACACTAGCTAAACTACCTCCACGGCAGCTAATGCAACTTTCAACGTGGCTAATTTTCAGCTATGATACACCTCATTTGATAATCATGGAGGGGAAATTATATTTTGCTTATTAAGCGGAGACCGTTGACGGATTAGTGTTGACATAACATGAGTTAATTTATTTTCGCTGCCTCTAATGGATCACACAAGAGGTCGTGATCAGACGGTAATTTCGGAGATTTATGGCATCAGGTGCAGAGTGTGTATTTGCATTTTTTTTTATTCAGGGGATTCACAGCGCAGTTATTCCTGCTCATTTAGTGTTAAATTAGCATAGCAACCACAGCCATTCAGGTAAACAGTGATTTTACCTTTAGCCTATCACACATACAAACATATTTATAACTCTAAATTAAAATAAATCTACTGTGGTAACCATGCAGTAGTTTCTATTAAAATACTGCTGCTACTGTACAGCTTATAACAAAACTTTGGGTACAGCAACAGCAAAGTCCTAATAAATGAATAAGGGAACTCCACATTTCAAATCGTTGTTTTTTGTTTTGTTTTGTTTTGTTTTGTTTTGTTTTGTTTTGTTTTGTTTTGTTTTGTTTTGTTTTGAGTTTTGTTTTGTTT